>NC_056732.1:465862545-465940045 GCF_019279795.1 Protopterus annectens
CACACACACACACACACGTTCAGCCCATGAGTAACTATGATATTTTAATTTTAACAGGGCTATGTTGTCTCTCTCTCTCTCTCTCTCTCAAAGTCAGCTCCATGAGAAGCAACTCAGTTGACTCAACTTGCTGAATATGCATTTCCCACATGATAGTATATAAACCTGGATTGTAACACCACAAAAAGACATCCAGGGAACTGCTCACTTAACCACATAAAAAGATCATGTAAATAATTATGCTAATGGTGTAACCAGTGTTCTTCTAAAAATGAGCAGTTATAAACAGCTGTCTGCAATGCAAAGTGTTTCTATAATAAAATAGACATGTGAAAGAACTTAGACTAATAATTTCAGAGAATACTCAATCAGAGAGATGTGTTGATTTGTTGTTAAGTTCATTCATCCATTCTCCAGTACCTCTTTTATCCAACTCAGGGTTGCAGGGGAGCTGGAGTCTTCCTTCCCATAGTGTAAGCAATACAGAAAATGTACAGAGAATGCATCCTGGAGATGATATCACTTCATCATATACCATGCATCCACAAGATGACCTGATTCTATTGTGCAACATGCAACCTGGACAAAGAATGACATTCCATTCCACAACACTCATCCAGAAGAGAATGTCATTCTGTTACAGAACATGCACTCAGGAGAGAGAAAGAGGGAGAGAGAGAATGACATTCTATTACAGAACATGCACCCTTGGGAGGATGGCAATCTGTTTTATACAGCATGCATCCTAGAGAGAATGATATTTTATTACAGAGCCTTCATGCTGAAGAAGATATAATTTTTATCACTGAACATGCATTCTGGAGAGGATTATATTCTATGACAGAGCATGCATCCATGACAGAATAGCATTCTGTTACAGAGAATGCATCTTGGAAAGGATAGTATTCTGTTGCAGAGGATGCTTCCTAGAGAAGATACCATTCTATTAAAAAGCATGAATTCTGGAGAGGATGCTATTCTTTTACATCCTGGAGAATCAGCATTTTATTACAGAGCATGCATTTTGGAAAAGTTAGCATTTTATTACAGAGCATTGATTTACAGAGTGGATGCAATTCTATTGCAGAGCATGCATCATGGAGGTGATACCATTCAGTTCAGAACATGCATCATGGAGAGCATGTCATTCTGTTACAGAGCATGCATTCTGGAAAAGATAACATTCCACTGCAGAGCACTAATTCACAGAATGGATGCCATACATCACAGAGGTGATTCTTTTCAATTACACAGCATGCATCCTGGAAATAATATCATTCTATTTCACAACATGCATCCTGAAAAGAAGAGCATTCTGATACAGAGGATGCATCCTAGAAAGGATACAATTCTACTAAAAAACATGCATTCTGGAGAGGATGCTGTTATATTACAAAGCATTCATTCTGGAGAAGACATCATTCTATTACAGAGCATGTATTCTGGAAAAGATAACATTTTGTAATCAAGCATTGGTTCATAGAGTGGCTGTCATTCCATTGCAGAGCATATATCACAAAGGGAATACCATTCAGTTCAGAATATGCATCGTGGAGAGGATGACATTCTGTTACAGAGCATACATTCTGGAAAAGATAGCATTTTATTACCAAACGCTAATTCTCAGAGTGGATGCCATTCTACTATGGGTCTGTATGATATAAACGAAATGACAAAAGAGCGAACACTCATTCATCGACAGATAAATGTTGAGACCACAAAACAGTGAAGTTACGGTGAAAAATTGCTGCTCCAAAAAAAAAAAAAACACGTAAAGACAAAATAAAGTGTGGGTCTTCACCCCCCCAACCCCCCCCCCACTTAAATATACCAGCTCTGAGATCGCACCCCAATGGAGGAAATGGCAAGGTCCCAAGAACGGCCCAGCAATTTTTTTCCCTGTGAAAAAATCGCTGTTCTGTAACTTCGCTGTTTTGTGGTTTCGGCTTTTATGTGTCGATGAAGGAGAGTTCTCTCTTTTCTTGTTTTGTTCCTTTAATATAGACCCTCTACTACAGAGCATTGATTCACAGAGTGGATGCTATTCTATTACAGAGCATGCATCAAGGAGAGGCTACCATTCAGCTCACAGCATGCATCACAGAGAGAATACCATTCTATTACAGCAACGGCATGCATGCTCACTCACATAGTTCATGCATAATTATGGGACATTTAGAGGATTGTGAGTTCAGCTGTGGTGTATTTTGGGGATATTTGTTTGAAATGAAATCACCTTGCAAAAACTCACATAGACATAGGAAGGATATGCATTCCACATGGAAGGATCCCTTACAGGAAATCTAAAGGAAGAACCAAGCACTGTGAAGTAATCATTTTACTCACTGAGCTCCAGTGCCAGACCAACTCTCTTACAGAGCTACAAGTCATACAAATACAAGCAAAAATGTGTTCATAAAGATAGGCTGCTTAGTGAATGACAAGAGAAATGCATAAAATAAAACAGCAAATTATTTATTCAAACTTCCATATAGTAGCATTTCAAGAACAAAACTGTGTGCAACAAGCCAATTTGATCATTACACTGAGGTTTCAATTTTTGCCAGACATATTAATTGTATTTTAATTTAATATTTATGTCTTTGCCAAATTCATGATCAGTAAATGTTCATTACTTTAGGTATGTCTGCACAGTGCATTTGTATTTAAGCAATACATTTTATTCTGTGCAAACAATATATGCAACATATGTTGCATTTGCAATGTACATAGTCATTAAATTATTTGTATTCCATCTGAAAATGTTCACCCCATGACTACAGTTCAGGACTTTGTAATTGACATTCATGAGTGCTTTCTTTACAATGGAAATATTTGATAATGACATTTTCTCTGCCTCAAAGTGTAACAATATGTTTATCTGTCATTAAAGTTGTTAATGCACTCTACCGACACCCGACACTTACATATTTCTTGTTTTAAGTCAAAGAAGTCATCAGTCTAAGTAAAATATGAACTGCTTATCACAGGTGCATTAAAATGAACATAGGATGACTGTGAAGCACTCTGCAACATAAACCCTATTCTACTTTTGCTTTTAGGAGACTAAAGTAAGTGGATTTTATGTAGAAAAATAGTGAAGTGTCTTAAACTGCACATTTAAAAACACATTTGTTAAGTGCAAAATCATGTTCATAATACAGAGGGGTGTGATCAGATTTCTGATAATAACAAAGCTGTTATATGTTAGATGAAATGGATATCATACCTTAGGAGTCAAATGAAACAAAACTTTAAAGGTGGATTTTGCCATTTATTTTGAGGATATATAACAACTTAGTTCGGATCGAATAAATCTGATCATAATTCTTTATATTTCATGGAGCTTTAACTGATTCATGTAGTAGCAATTATGTATAAATATCTTTCTGACCAGTTGGTCCAGAGACCAGTTGGCATAATGGTAAAGCCTTTTGCCTTCTATGCACAAGGTACAAGGTTTGATCCTGATCTCCGACCAATGCCCAGACCTCTCAACCAGTTGGGGACAAATTTCAACAGAATCAGGGACAAGTCAAGAAAAAATCAGGGACACTTTTAAAATATTAGTGCTATTAACTTGAAACATTGACAGAATCAGAGCATATGAATTAATATACATTTTCTGAAGTAAAAGACGTCCATAACTTTTAATTATTGTCATTATTCATTAAGTGTAATTCATTACCATTCCTCCAAATGTCACTAGTTTTTAGGAGGGATTAAGAGGGACAGAGCTAAAATTTAAGTCAAAATCAGGGACGTCCCTGAAAATCAGGGACAGCTGAGAGGTATGCAATGCCTGTTTGGAGTCAGCATGTTCTCCCTGTGTCTCCGTGGGGTTTCACCACGTCTGAAAAACATGCTGAATGTTTCCATCTCAAACTCACCAATGCTGGAGCTGTAGGCAGCAGCACAGACTCTGCATGAGCCCTATATGGGGAAGAGTTGTACAGACCATCCGCTTTGGGCATCTACTGTGGTGCGCAGTATCCTCAAGATAGGAGAACACGGATCACAGACTGCACACCATGGTAGGGCTAGCCACTCAGTGTAAAATATGGCTCTAGGTGATTCAAGTCATGTTGACTAATGTCACCAGAAATGGACATGGGTAGTTACTGGTGATAAGTGGGTTGAGGACTCAGTCTATTCTGACCTATGCCAGGGACCCTTGCTAATGATGGGAGGGGTGTATATGCCCTTATTGGTCAGTGTGTGCCCTACCTGCCAAATCGTTATGCTTAATGTAGGTTTACAACGTAGAAGTGGATGGCATGATGATACAGAGGAGGCTGGACAATCTATGTATCCAAGAGATGAGATGAAAGGGCAGTGCAACAGGGGATCGAGACCCTACTACTCAGGAGGGGTACAGGCTAGAAATTGTGGTGAGAGAGAAGCTTCAGAAGGGAGTGAGGGATATCATCAGAATTAATGACAGACTCATTGCAATCAGACTTTGGTGTAATGACAGGGCAGGTTCACAATTTGTGATAATGAGGAAAAGAGTGCATTCAGACAGGACCTACTAGATAAAGGAGGAAAACGTAAATCGCTGTTGATAATGGGTGACTTGAATGCACATATCATGACAGACAAAACAGAATATGAGGACTGCCGGACTGCCTGGGTCCACATGGGTGGGGAAACAGGAATAAAGAAGGAGAAACCATTCTAGACATCTGTCTGGCAAATGGCTTGATAGTAGCCAGCACATGGTTCAGAAAGAGAGACAGTCACAAGATCACATACAAGAGTAGCCAACATACAACTTAGGTAGACTTCCTCCTAGTAAGGAACAGGCACTGGGCTAGAATCCATGATTACAAAGTCATCCCCAGTGAAACAGTTGCCCACAGCATAAACCACTAGTTGCCATAATCAGCTGCAAACAGTGGTCAGAGAAGGCTTTAAGGTCAACAGAGACCAGGCTGAAGACCTGGAAATTGACCGGAGAGAAAGTACAACAGTTCAAGGAATTACTCAGGGCACTAGCACCCCAAGAAGAGGAGGAAATAGGTGGAGTTGAACAAGAATGGCAGCACCTAAAAACAGCATGTGTTAGAACTACAGAAAAGATATGTGGCTGAGACAGTTATGGAAATAAGGTACATAAGGAAAGCTGGTGGTGGAATGCAGAAGTCCAGGAAGTCATCAAAAGAAAGAAAGAAGAAGTGCAGGAAAAAGTGAGAGATATAAAAGACTGACCAGGCTAGGAAGGACTACTGGTTGGCTAACAAAGAAGCTAAGAAAAAAGTTGCAATAGCAAAGAATAGGGCATCAGAGGCACTGTACCAACTTCTGGAAAGTGACTCAGTATGTGGCACAAATAATTTATATCAGGTTGCAAAGCAAAGACAGAAAGATAAAGAAGATAGTCAAACACCCTGCTCACTAGTCCACAGGATATCAAAGGTGGATGGAAGGGGTATTTACAGCAACTTCTGAATGAAGAAAAACCCACAGCCTCAGAAACAGCCTGCAATGAGAGAAGAAGAGGAACCCACCCTAGAAGAAGTCAGAACAGTACTAAGGAAAATGAAGTCAGGGAAAGCAGCAGGCTCAGATGAGGTCACAGCAGATATGATAAAGATGCTGGGTGAGATAGGAGAGAAATGGCTCTTGAGGGTACTAATAGCAGTGTGGAGAGAAAGGTGTATCCCAGATGACTGAAGAATAAGCATACTCATTCCAGTGTACAAGAACAAAGGGGACATCCACAACTCTATGCAGTACAGAGGTATCAAACTCCTATCACACTGCATGAAAGCTCTGGAGACGGTGATTGATAAACAGGTGCGCAGAGTAGTAGAATATAAGATGGGAGATGAGCAGTTTGGATTCAAATCAGGATGCAGCACAACTGACCTGATGTTTGCAGTGAGACAGATACTTGAGAAGAAGCTAGAGATGAGGAGATAGTCCAAATGGGCATTCCTAGACTTGGACAAAGCATAAGACAAGGTCCCAAGAAAGCTGATCTGGGCAGTACTGTGGTGGTTTGAAATACCAGAAACATTGGTAGAGTTAGTGCATGCTATGTACAAGGACCTAATAACTCAAGTAACAACAGTATTTGGCCTCACAGAGGGGTTTCCAGTGGGAGTGGATCTACACTAGGGTTCAGCTCTAAGCCCACTGCTGTTTATACTGGTGATGGACTACATTAGCAAACAGGTCAGAGGAGACAGATCAACAAAGTTGCTGTATGCAGACAATGTGGCTTTATAGGCAGACTCTGAGCTAGAACTTCAGCAAAGGATAGGAGAATGGAATGCAAAACTGAAGACACATGGGATGAAACTAAGCACAGATAAGACAGTGGTAATGACAGCAAACTGGGAAAATTAGAAGAAGCTGAGAATAGCGATAGAAGGGAAGATAGTGGAACAGGTAAACAGCTTCAAGTATCTGGGAGGGGTGGTTGAGGATACAGGAAGTCTGAATGAAGAGGTCAAAGCTAGAATACACAAGCACCCGGCCACTGTGGTCATTCACTAGACTCCAAGTTCAAACATACAAATCCAACTACTCAGATGGGGACTCTCTGTTTGCCAACTCTGTTGCAAAAATATGGAACAGACTCCCAGCTGACTTGACCCTAGAACCTTCACTAACTCAATTCAAAAACAAACTCAAGAAATACTTCAAAACTCATTGGTTATGTCCTTGCAGTAACCCTGACTAGTGACCTCTCTATTTCTTAGGTGCCTTACCTTAAACTACTTCTAACTTTTTTCTACCACTCCATTTCAAGAAGGGTCCATTGTATAACTGCTGCTCAGTGTGTCTTAAACCTGAATGTAATGTTATGTATGTTTAACTTTGAAAATAATGTTATGTTTTGTAAAGTGTTTTATAATAAGTACTATATGTGCTAAATGCTGGTATTGCTTATGGCTGTAATCTGCTTGAAACTAGCATTTACTAAATGTTCAATGTGTATTATTATCTTGGAGCTTTTCTCCTCAGGCCTCCGCTGAAAATGGACATGTATCCAGTTGGACTATCCCGGTCAACAAATGTAAAATAAAATAAATAAATAAATAAAGAATCAGAGGGGCTGCAGCCAACTGGCATAGAGTGTGAGGTGCTGTCTATGACAGAAGAATGTCAAAGAAGCTGAAACGTAAGGTGTACAAGACAGTGATAAGACCAGTACTACTGTATGAGTTGGCGACAGCTAACATGATACCCCGACCCCATGTAAAAAAACGGGAAAAAGAAGGCTGATTATGATGATAATGATCTTTCTGTCTATCTATATCTATCTATCTATCTATCTATCTATCTATCTATCTATGTAGAGAGAGTGAGAGAGGAAGAAAAAATACAGGTGATATGATTTACAGCTTTGAAAACCGTAGCATACTTACTTCTACCAGATATGACTTAATAGTAAATGCAGTATTATCAGCTGTAATGCAATATTTGGCACAGAAAAAAATAAATAAAATAGGAGCATATATGTTTATATGCATGTATTTGTATATCTCTATATCTATGTCTATATCTATATCTATAAAATGTTGGGTTTAGTCCTCAGGGGCCCTGTCTTTTTTATTTTTCCTGGAAGAATTCTGATACATTCCAAATATGGGCTATCACAGGATTTTCCTAGAATTTGATATTTTAGGCTATAGCAATCATTGACTATAACTTGAATTTCTTGCTATATTTACTGCTTATAGTACTATATGTTGCTTGATAAGTATTTCATACATAAAATATGTGTTTAATTTTGCATATATAGATGCATTGCAAATTACTATAAAATAACTACAGTGGTCAAAAATTACACTTAAAAATCATATGTAAAATTCTTGGACTTCTAATGAAAATTAAATTACATTTTTCTGTGAACCATAAGTTAGTATATGATCATAAGGGTGAAGTATGAAACAACGCCAGTCACAGGTAAACCCGGCATTACCCACACATGCACACAGCACACACCAGTGGGTTACTGCTGTTATAAAATGCCATTATTTAAAATATAAAAAATGTTCATCTTTTAAAATATTGGCATTGTAATTCATAACTTCTTGCACTATCTTCTTTTCACCACATTCCACATATAGGGAAGGCTTCCTAATGGACTGTATAAACATGGGACACATGGCAGCTGATGACTGCCAATGTGTTAGGTTCAATGCAGTTTGTGGCACAGTTGTTTCCATTTTTAAGACTCAGGAGGATAAACATCTGTGGCCATTTCACATACTTATTTTTAACATTTTGTGAATTTGCTTTATTCTTCTTTTGTTATGACTGCGCTCGGTGCTTTATTCATCATTTGTTATGACTACCCTAGGTGAGTTTTCTACACTGTTGATGTATGTATTTTATCCACTTAGTGGAGCAGGGAACATGGTGGTTGTAGCTTCTATTTTTAATAGCTGCAGATGCCAGGGCTTGCTGTGGATGGGTGATGCTAGATTTACAACTAGCATCGCTGCATGTTTTCTCCAATTAGAATGTGTGACTTTAATAATTTTTCTTTAATTTTGAATTTTATTTCTGGTAAATTATTTTACACAAAAGTCTCTATTTTTGTGCATTTCACTTAGTAAATAAGTTATTTTATTTTGCATCTCTCCTTTGTCATCTTGTTACTAATGTGTCACATTTTATATATATATGTATATATATATATATATATATATATATATATATATATACATACATAGATAGATAGATATAGATATAAATAGATAGCAAAAACATAAAGAGGATAATCTAAATTCAAGCCTATACACAAGTTCTAGTATCCATCAGAGGCAAAATACAGTGACTAAAATACATTAAAGTCAAAGAAAGTAATAAACAGTCAGAAATAAATCAGTATAAATGTTTAAATAGTTACTTTAACATGAAATGACAAACAAAAAAATCAAACAAACAATGCATGTCACATCAGAGAAAGGGACTCTTAATTTCCATTTGTCTGTTAAATAATTTGGACTCACAGAGATTAATGTTGTGATATTAAAGCCCATCAGCCAAATGCAAGCATTAACATTGTTTGAACACCATGTGTTACAACATAGCGAAGATGTACATTCAGTACATATAAATGTTTCATTCTGACACATCCTTGCTGAACAAATTTATTGGACATTTTTGGAGGAAGGGCAGAATTGTTTCCAAATATACTTGATCTCTGTCATGTCCAGTGATCTGATCTTGCACTTGGATTGTCCGGGAATAGTGGAGAAAGATATGGGCACCTCAGTTCTGACAACTCTAATGCATGATGATGGTAAGTGTTGAATTTTAAAGTTATAGTTTTCTGATACTGTACAGCATTCTACCAATGAGGTTACTACCAAACATGACTTACCTTACTATAGCTAGTATTACTATCAGGAGAACCTGCTTAGTGACCAAAGTATTCTGATTTAACAGAGAGTATAGAATGAGGTTCAAACACTGGGAAAGTTAACTTACCTTATCCCAAAGCAGAAAACACCCCTTTTCCATGTAAGTCTGGATTGGCAACATAATTTTGTCATTTACTTGTGCTTGTTGTTTGTTAGATTTTTTCGTTGTAGTGTTAAACTGCTTTTTACTAAATTGTGTTTTTATTCTAAGACAAAATGCAATCATGTTGAGGCTGCATTGCCCAGTCTGAATAATGGCCTGTACATATGCATTGCAAGTGATGCAGGTAATAAAGGATAATAGGATTTAGAAATGAATAATGCACTGTGTTAGACAAAGCAGCATAACAAGTGGTGGCACACAGTGTGGGACTGATTCAGTCACACAAGTAGTGCTATCACATAAGCAGGTAGCGTTGTGCCACTCATATAATATGCTACTGACTATATGATGACACAAAATGAGCAACAGTATGGTAATGAGCACACTTGTGAATGCAAATGAGGCCAAACAACATGACAATGTGATTCAAAAATGTACAACAATTGTGCATTTAGCCATATGCCTAATAACAATCATTTATTGGTAATAAGAGGCAGAGACCAGGCAATGATGCACGGTGCAGCAGGCAAAATGAATGAGTAGTACATGCTAGTGGTTAATGTAGGAGACAATGCCTACAATGGGGCATGTCATCACCCTGCATGTTACAAAAGGATCTGACCACATCATCTTGCCATCACCTCTGTGACAGGGATGTAGAAATACATCACATGTTAACTGATAGACCTGTGCTATCATCACATAGAATGTAGTGGAGTAGATGGTACAGAGATGCTTGTGGACTGTATACCAGGTTTGTATAGCTTAGACAATTTTGGATACAGGGATCACCCACTGGCCATCAGAGAACATGATAGGTGTATCACAAGCATCTGCCTCACAAATACTACACCAGTTACTTGATGTATACTTTAACATGTGAAGGAACATATGGGGTTTCCAAGCATCATATGGGACAGAAATGACAGGAAGTAAACATTCTACAAAACACCCCATCTCTCCAAGCTTTTAGGGACTATTGATTGAACTCACATTGCTATTGAAATCCTGCCTAGTCCATAAGAAAAAACAACACGTCACCTGGAAGGTTTTCCATATCATCAAATTGCATGGGGCTTGCAATACACAAGGTATTACATACAATGTGTCCTTGCACCATCCATGGATTTCCAATGTTTCACATATCTTGCATATGTCTGACCTATCGCGGCACTTTATGTGGGATGTCTTCCCATGAGAACATGTCATTGGTGCTGCAGGATATGCGCTTTAGCCATGGCTCATGATACCAATATATCACCCACAAAGCATGGATGAACTGCAGTACAACACTGGACTGTCACAGACCTGAAACATTGACAAGTCAGTATTTGAAGTGAGGAAGGCCTGCTTCTATTATCTAGATTGTTCTAGTAGCATTCTGCATTATGATCTGGAGACTTGTAGTAATACATGTGCTGTCTATTCAATATTTGCTGTCTGTTCAAATCTGCATAAAATGCTGATGCACAGACAGCTACAGCATGGGACTGCCTTCAGAGGACCAGAGAGACTTAAGCCAGTAATGGAGGGGATGATGGTTGCAGAGCTATCAGAGGAACCTCCTGCAGGACAAGACCATGTGGGGCAGAGGTGAGTGCAATATGCTGTATCACTGGCAAAGAGGCAACAGTTTGCCCACAGCTATGGGCCAGACTAGACACAAAATAGTTTAAAACTGTTGCATGCAGTACTACTCTCAGGTAATGCTGTATAGTGCATTGACTTGTCACACTGTGCATTAGCCATTACATACCCATATAACACTGCTGGGAGGGCAGAGTACAAGTGTCATCATACTTGCAGGTGGGGAGGAGCACAGTGACAGGAACCATCAGTGGGAACAGTATTGAGAGGGCTGTGGAAGAGAGTGTGCAATAATGTCATGAGTTTGGGATGGCTGGGTATACTGTGTAGGGAGTCAGTAGTGCACCTGAGTGGAATAAGTGTCCAGAAGTAATGAGAACTTGTTCAAAATGCATTCTATTTGCAGATATGGTGTCTGACTGGTGTTGTGGGACCTCCACTGGAAAGGATGCAGACTGGGAAAATAAGCGACCCTGGTTGCATCTCCATCTGAGGAATGGCACTGGCACAAACACCACTAGCAAGAATGAAGATGAACTGTGAGAACAGGATCTCCTGGCCATGCCATGTGCTGATGCCAAATACTCCACATAAGACTGGGTGGCCACACTGTGCTTCACCAAGCCCACCACTGCTGGGTGATGCAGAGAAGGTAGCAATACTTGCACATGAGATCTCTGCTCTGTAGAGTGTCTTCACAGTTGAGGCAGATGAGCAGCAACCACTGAAATTTAATCATCCCTGGCACATGTAGTGAGGAGAATCCAGAAAAGAAGGATGGCACCCATGTGCCTGTACAAAGTGCTATTTATGTGATACAGTCATTGAAACCCTCATAATTGTAGTCATGCAGGGTCACACATAACACTGATCATCTCTGTCATGGTGCTGATGGCATCTACTTGTGCCTGGATGACTGTCCTTCATATCCTCATGTAAATGTTTTATTTATTATTTGTTTACCAGGTGGATGGACTAGTCATGGTCCCTTTTTAGGCATTACTCAGTTGCAGAAGGCACATGTATTCAAGAAAAAAAATTTCAAATGCAATGTTGCAAAGATTACACAAGTACAAGCAATTATGTTATACAACTTTCATGTTGTCCAACAATTTAAAACCATTTGAAGTCCCAAGGATTCATGCAAAGGCACTAATGACAATAAAGAAAGTTCTACAGGAGAAAAAATTTGCAGTCTGGATATGAAAAAGAAATATGACCTGAGAGGTGAAGAAAGAGAAGAAAGTCATAGAAGAAACAAATTAAGCAGTGAAAGAGTTAGTGATTAGTGTACTGTGTACAGTCATTAATTGATTGGAGTAGAAGGCATAGTGTAAAGCTACTACGGGAAGGTGAATTATAAATTATATTTTCATATTTTCAGTAGACTGAAGATTTTCTTTTGTGATAAAACATTTTATGAGTTATGAGTTATGTCTGCATACAGGAACAAGATGGAAGAGTTTAGCTGGATGTTGTAGATTATACCTTGTCCATAAAGCAGTTCACTAATCTATCTTTATAGCTGTCCTACAAGTTTTTTCCTGATTTGTAGTACCCTTTCTGGCACCCATATTAGGCAAAGACTGAAAGTGATGAATGAGGGCCTGATGCTCATGACCCCTGTCCCAATAGTCTATAAAGACACCGCCAGCTACTTTAAGTGCATGGACAGGCAAACAGGATTTTCCCAGAGAAGGGGTGCTAGACATGATAGGTTGTGGCAGGTTCTGAGCAGCATCACAGACACAAGATGTGATAGTGGTACTGTTCCCTCAGTCTGTGATACTGTGTGTCTTACCATAACTATCAGGTTGCTGCTGCACCACAGAAACAAGTTCTGACAGTGGTACTGTTCCCTCAGTATGTCATACTGCCATCACTATGAGTGTGCCCTCCACATACACATGTACTGACAGTGGTACTGTTTTCTCAGGCTGTGATACTGTACATCTGCCATCACTATTAGTGTGCTGCAGTATGACAGACACACATTCCTACAGTGGTACTGTTCCCTCGGTCTGTGAAATTGCACATTTGCCATCACTACCAGAGTGCTGCAACACCAGGCACAAGTTGGTCAGTGGTACTGTTCCCTTAGTCTGTGATAATGTACAGCTGCCATGACAATCAGTGTGCTACAGCACCACAGAAACATGTTCTGACAGTGGTACTGTTCCCTCAGTCTGTGATTCTGTGTGGTTTCCATCAATATGGGTGTGCTGCAGCATCAAAGAAACAATTTCAGACAGTGGTACTGTTCTCTCAGTCTATGGAACTGTACGGCTGCCATTACCATCACTGTGTTGCCTCACCACAGACTCAAATTCTGACAGTGGTACTGTTCCCTCAGTCTGTGATACTGTATGTCTGCCATCACTATCAATGTGCTCCAGCACCATAGACGCTAGTTCTGACAGTGGTACTGTTTCCTCAGTTTCTGATACTATATATCTGACATCACTATGAGTGTGCTGCAGCACCACAGGCACAAATTCTGACAGCAGCACTGTTACCTCAGTCTGTGATACTATACATCTGATATCACTATCAGTGTATTACAGCACCACAAATACACATTCTGACAATGGTACTGTTCCCACAGTTGGTGATACTGCACAGCTGCCATCACTATCAGTATGCTGTAGAACTACAACTCCAAGGTCTGACAGTGGTACTGTTCCCTTAGTATGTGACACTGTACTTCGTCCTTCACTATCAATGTGCTGCAGCACCACAGACACAAGTTATGACAGTGGTACTGTTCCCTTGGTCTGTGATATTGTATGTCTGCCATCATAAAAGGGTTCTCATCCAGGAAAAAATAGGTCATTGTTCCTCTCTACTCGACAATCATTAGACCCATTATAGAGTACAATGCCCCTTTTGTAATGTACCTCATAAGACATCTGCAGCAGCTGGAAAGGCCACAGAAGTACCTCACAGAGAGGATTACTGGCCTCAAACAAATGCCCTACACTGACAATCTCAAAGAACTCCAGCTTTTCTCCGCAGCATATCACATACTCTGAGGTGATCTCTGCCTAACATATAAAGCTATGTCATACCCAGAGCTGTTGGAATGTTGCACCTAAAGAAATCCCAATCCCTCCAAGCTACACACTCTAGGGACCTAAACCTTGTCACCACAATAAAAAGGACATGTTGGGGGGATAGATTCCTGTCCCAGAGACTTCCCTTACTCTGGAACAGGCTACCCATCTATGTCAAGCAAAGTTCTTCAATAGCACTCTTAAAGAAAAATCTTGATGAGTGGATGGGAAATAGGAAATACATCCCGGGGATCACTTCTGTGTCTCTGCTTGAACATGGCACAGAAAAATAACTTTATTGGGTGGCATAAGCTAGGGAACCTTGTTGGCTAGGCTTACGTAGGCCCTTGGGCCAATAGCCTTGTACCTACCTATGAACCTATGAACTATTAATGTGCTGCAGCACAACAGACACATGTTCTAACAGTATTACTGATCCCACAGTCTGTGATACTGTATGGCTGCCATCACCATCAGTGTGCTGCAGCACCACAGACACAAATTCTGACAGTGGTATTGTTCCCTCAGTCTGTGATACTGTAAGTCTGCCATCACTATCAGTGTGCTGCAGCACCACAGATGCAAGTTCTGACTGTGGTACTGTTCCCGCAGTCTGTGATACTGTACATCAGCCATCACTATGAGTGTGCTGCAGCACCACAGACACAAATTCTGACAGTGGTAGACATTATACGTATGTTATCACTATCAGTGTGCTGCAGCACAACAGACAACTTCTTACAGTGGTACTATTCCCTCAATTTGTGATACTGAATGGCTGCCATCACTATTAGTGTGCTGTAGCATGACAGACTCAACTTCTTACATTGGTACTGTTCCCTCAGTCTGTGACACTGTATGGCTGCCATCACTATCAATGTGCGGCAGCACCACATACAGAAGTTCTAATAATGGTACTGTTCCCTCAGTCTGTGATACTGTGTGCCTACCATCACTATCAGCTTTCTGCAGCACCACAGAAACAAGTTCTGACAGTGCTACTGTTCCCTCAGTCTGTCACACTGTATGGCTGCCATCAACATCAGTGTGTTACAGCACAACAGGCACATGGTCTGACAGTGGCACTGTTCTCTCAGTCGGTGAGACTGTGTGTCTGCCATCACTATCAGTGTGCTGCAGCACCACAGACACAAGTTCCGGCAGTGGTACTTTTTCCTCAGTCTGTGATACTGTTCATCTGCCATGATTATCAGTGTGCTGCAGCACCACAGGCACAACTTCTGACAGGAGTACTGTTCCCTCATTCATTGATACTGTATGTCTGCCATCACTAACACGTTCTGGTAGTGTACTGTTCCCTCAGTCTGTGATACTGTATGTCTGCCATCACTATGAGTGTGCTGCAGCTCCACAGACACAACTTCTGACAGGAGTACTGTTCCCTCATTCATTGATACTGTATGTCTGCCATCACTAACAAGTTCTGATAGTGTACTGTTCCCTCAGTCTGTGATACTGTATGTCTGCCATCACTATGAGTGTGCTGCAGCACGACAGACACAAGTTCTAACAGTGTTACTGTTCCCTCAGTCTATGATATTTTATGGCTACTATCACCATCAGTGTGTTGGAGGACCACAGACACAATTTCTGACAGTAGTAGTCTTCCCACAATCTGCGATTCTGTACTTCTGTTGTCACTATTAATTGTGTTGCAGCATCACAGACACAAATTCTGACAGTGGTACTGTTCCCTCAGTACATCTGCCATCATTATCAGTGTGCTGCAGCACCAGAGAAACAACTTCTGACAGGATTGCTGTTCCCTCATTCGGTGATATTGTATGTCTGCCATCACTATCAATGTGCTGCAGCACCACATACTCAAGTTCTGACAGTGGTACTGTTCCCTCAGTATGTCATACTGCCATCACTATGAGTGTGCCCTCCACAGACACATGTACTGACAGTGGTACTGTTCCCTCAGGCTGTGATACTGTATATCTGCCTTGACTATCAGTGTGCTGCAGCACCACAGACACACATTCTGACAGTGGTACTGTTTCTTCAGTCTGTGATACTGTACGTCTGCCTTCACTATCAGTGTGTTGCAGCATGAGAGACACATGTTCTGACAGTGGTACTGTTCCCTCAGTTTGTGAGACTGTACATCTGCCATCATTATCAGTGTGGTGCAGCACCACAGACACAAAATCTGACAGGAGTACTGTTCCCTCATTCATTGATAATGTATGTCTGCATCACTATCAATGTACTGCAGCACCACAGACACAAGTTCTGACAGTGTACTGTTCCCTCAGTCTGTGATATTGTATGTCTGCCATCACTATGATTGTGCTGGAGCATGACAGGCACAAGTTATGACAGTGTTACTGTTCTATCAGTCTGTGATATTTTATGTCTGCCATTACCATCAGTGTGCAGTAGCACCACAGATACAAGCTTTGACAGTAGTACTCTTCCCACAGTCTGCGATTCTGTACTTCTGCCATCACTATTAATTGTGCTGCAGCACCACAGACACAAGTTCTGACAGCAGTACTCTTCCCTTAGTCTGTGATACTGTACATCTGCCATCATTATCAGTGTGCTGCGGCACCACTGAAACAACTTCTGACAGGAGTGCTCTTCTCTCATTCAGTGATGCTGTATGTCTGTCATCACTATCAATGTGCTGTAGCACCACATACACAAGTTCTGCCAGTGGTACTGTTCCCTCAGTCTGCCATACTGCCATCACTATGAGCGTGCCCTCCAGAGACACATGTACTGACAGGTACTGTTCCCTCAGGCTGTGATACTGTACATCTGCCATCATTATCAGTGTGATGCAGTATGACAGACACACATTCTGACAGTGATACTGTTCCCTCAGTCTGTGATACTGTATATCTGCCTTGACTATCAGTGTGCTGCAGCACCACAGGCACACATTCTGACAGTGGTACTGTTCACTCAGTCTGTGACACTGTACCACTGCCATCACTATCAGTGTGCAGAAGCACAACAGAAACACATTCTGAAAGTAATAGTGTTCCCTCAATCTGTGATACCATACATCTGCCATCACTACTAGAGTGCTGGAACACCAGGCTGAAGTCTGACAATGATACTGTTCCCTTAGTCTGTGATAATGTACAGCTGCCATCACCATCAGTGTACTACAGCACCACAGACACAAATTCTGACTGTGGTACTGTTCCCGCAGTCTGTGATACTGTATGTCTGCCATCACTATGAATGTGCTGCAGCACGACAGATATAAATTCAGACAGCAGCACTGTTCCCTTAGTCTGTAACGGTCTATATTAGAACACCGAACATTCAAACTGTCAAGTGTTCTAATACCGAACCCTATCAATCGAAAATTCAAATCATTGAACATTCAGAACAGCAAATGTTTTCCTAGGGAAAAAAATTGCTGTTCCAAAACACATACACACAACACAAGCACTCCAAACAAACAGCAATCCACACACATACACCTAAACTCTTACACCTAACCCTACACTAAACTATACATACACCACTAACTATCCACTAACCTTAACCCAAACCCTAACCCTAAGGTCCGTCACTATCGCACAGTCACCTCACCCACACCCTAACTCTAACTCACCTACCCCGCCCAAACCCTCACATCTACACAATCGCATACTTATCTGACCTGCACCCTAACCCTAACTCACCTAACCCACCCTAACCCTCACATCTACACAATCGCAGACTTACCTGAACCCGACCCTTAACTTTACACCAGAGCGCTGAAAATACCAAAGCAACAGAAATGAACAACCAAATTCTTTCCCTAGGAAAAAAATTGTTTTTCTGTTTCTTCCATATTTTCAATGGGTCGATATTAGAAAACTCAACATTTTGAATGTTCGGTATTCTAATATAGACCCAGTCTGTGACGCTGTACATATGCTATCACTATCAGTGTGTTGCAGCACCACAGACACAACTTCTTACAGTGGTGCTGTTCCTTAAGTCTGTGATACTGAATGGCTGCCATCACTATTAGTGTGCTGTAGCACCACAGAGACAACTTGTGACAGTGGTACTGTTCCCTCAGTCTGTGATATTGTATGGCTGTCATCACTATCAATGTGCTGCAGCACCACAGACAGAAGTTCTGACAGTGTACTGTTCCCTCAGTCGGTGATACTGTATGTCTGCCATTACTATGTGTGTGCTGCAGCATGACAGACACAAGTTCTGACAGTGTTACTGTTCCCTCAGTCTGTGATATTGTATGGCTGCCATCACCATCAGTTTCCTGCAGCACCACAGACACAAGTTCTGACAGTAGTACTTTTCCCACAGTCTGAGATTCTGTATTTCTGCCATCACTATTCATTGTGCTGCAACACTACAGACACACATTCTGACAGCAGTACTCTTCCCTTAGTCCATGATACTGTACATCTGCCATCATTATCAGTGTGCTCCAGCACCACAGAAATAACTTCTGATAGGAGTGCTATTCCCTCATTCAGTGATGCTGTATGTCTGCCATCATTATCAGTATGCTGCAGCACAACAGACTCAAATTCTGACAGCAATGCTGTTCCCTCAGTCTGTGGCACCATTCATCTGCCATCACTATCAGTGTGCTACAGCACCACAGACACAACTTCTGACAGAGGTACTGTTAACTCAGTCTGTGATACTGTATGGCTGCCATCACTATCAGTGTGCTGCAGCACCACAGACACAAGTTGTAACAACAGTACTGTTCCCACAGTCTGTGATACTGTGTGGCTGCCATCATCTTCAGCCTGCTGCAGCCCACAGACACAACATTTTACAGTGGTACTGTCCCCTAATTCTGTGATACTGAATGGCTGCCATCATGATTAGAGTGCTGTAGCACCACAGACACAACTTGTGACAGTGGTACTTTTCCCTCAGTCTGTGATACTGTATGGCTGCCATCACTATCAATGTGCTAAAGCAACACAGACACAAGTTCTGATAGTGGTACTGTTCCCTCAGTCTGTGATACTGTGTGCTACCATCACCATCAGTTTGCTGCAGCACCACAAAAACATGTTCTGACAGTGGTACTGTTCTCTCAGTCTGTCATAATGTATGTCTGCCATCACTATCAGTGTGCAGCAGCACCACAGACACAAGCTCTGGCAGGGATACATTTTCATCATACTGTTCATCTGCCATCATTATCAGGGTGCTGCAGCGCAACAGACACAAATTCTGACAGGAGTACTGTTTCCTCATTCATTGATACTGTACATCTGCCATCACTATCAGTGTGCTGCAGCACCACAGACACAAGTTCTGACACTGTGTTGTTCCCTCAGTCTGTGATACTGTACGTCTGCCATCACTACCAGGGTACTGGAGCACTAGGCACAAGTCTGACAGTGATACTGTTCCCTCAGTCTGTGATACTCTACATCTGCCAACACTATAAGTGTACTACAGCACCACAGACACAAGTTCTGACTGCAGTACTGTTCCCTCAGTCTGTGATACTGTATGTCTGCCATCACTATGAGTGTGCTGCAGCACCGCAGACATACATTCTGACAGCGGTACTGTTTCCGTAGTCTGTGACACTGTATGTATGCTATCACTATCAGTGTCCTGCAGCACAACAGAGACAACTTCTTACAGTGGTACTATTCCCTAAGTCTATGATACTGAATGGCTGCCGTCACTATAAGTGTGCTGTAGCACACAAGCACAACTTGTGACAGTGGTACTATTCCATGAGTCTGTGATACTGCATGGCTGCCATTGCTATCAATGTGCTGTAGCACCATAGACACAGGTTCTGATAGTGGTACTGTTCCTTCAGTCTGTCATAATGTATGGCTGCCATCACAATCAGTGTGCTTCACCACCACAAACACAAATTCTGAAAGTGGTACTGTTCCCTCAGTCTGTGAGACTGTATGGCTGCCATCAGTGTGCTGCACCACCACAAACACAAATTCTGAAAGTGGTACTGTTCCCTCAGTCTGCGAGACTGTACATCTGCCATCACTATCAGTGTGCTGCAGCACCACAGACACACCTTCTGACAGGAGTACTGTTCCCTCATTCATTGATACTGCACATCTGCCATCACTATCAATGTGCTGCAGCACCACAGACAGAAGTCCTGACAATGTACTGTTCCCTCAGTCTGTGACTGTATGTCTGCCATAACTATGTGTGTGCTGCAGCAAGACAGACACAAGTTCTGTCAGTGTTACCATTCCCTCAGTCTGTGATATTGTATGGCTGCCATCACCATCAGTTTGCTGCAGCACCACAGACACAAGTTCTGACAGTAGTACTCTTCCCACAGTCTGCGATTCTGTACTTCTGCTGTCACTATTCATTGTGCTGCATCACTACAGACACATGTTCTGACAGCAGTACTCTTTCCTTAGTCTGTGATACTGTACATCTGCCATTATTATCAGTGTGCTGCAGCACCACAGAAACAACTTCTGGCAGGAGTGCTGTTCCCTCATTCGGTGATGCTGTATGTCTGCCATCACTATCAATGTGCTGCAGCACCACAAACTCAAATTCTGACAGCAGTGCTGTTCCCTCAGTCTGTGGCACAATACACCTGCCATCACTATCAATGTGCTGCAGCACCACAGACACAACTTCTGACAGTGGTACTGTTACCTCAGTCTGTGATACTCTATGGCTGCCATCACTATCAGTGTGCTGCAGCACCACAGACACAATTTCTAACAGTGTTACTGTTCCCACAGTCTGTGGTACCCTACGGCTGACATCATCATCAGTCTTCTGCAGCACCACATACACAAGTTCTGATTGTGGTACTGTTCCCTCAGTCTGTAATACTGTACATGAGCGATCACTATGAGTGTGCTGCAGCACACAGACTCAAATTCTGACAGTGGCACTGTTCCCTCAGACTGTGACAATGTACATATGCTGTCACTATCAGTGTGCTGCAGCACCGCAGTCACAACATCTTACAGTGGTACTGTTCCCTAAGTCTGTGATAGTTAATGGCTGCCATCACTATTAGTGTGCTATAGCACCACAGACACAACTTGTGACAGTGGTACTGTTCCTTCAGTCTGTGATACTATCTGGCTGCCATCACTATCAATATGCTGCAGCATCACAGACACAAGTTCTGATAGTGGTACTGTTCCCACAGTCTGTGATACTGTGTGCTACCATCACTCTCAGTTTGCTGCTGCACCACAGATACAAGTTATGGCAGTGGTACTATTTACTTAGTCTATGAGACTGTATGTCTGCCATCACTATCAGTGTGCTGCAGCACCACAGGCACAAGTTCTGACAGTGTGATATTCCCTCAGTCTGTGATAATGTATGTCTGCTATCTCTATGAGTGTGCTGCAGCATGACAGTTCTGACAGTGTTACCATTCCCTCATTCTGTGAAATTGTACAGCTACCATAACTATCAGTGTGCTGCAGCACCAGAGACACAAGTTCAGACAGTAGTACTCTTCACACAGTTTGCGATGCTGTACATTTGCCATCACTATTAAATGTTCAGCAGCACTACTAACACAAGTTCTGACAGCAGTACTCTTCTCTTAGTCTGTGATACTGTATGTCTGCTCTCATTATCAGTGTGCTGCAGCACCACAGAAACAACTTCTGACAGGAGTGCTGTTCCCTCATTTTGTGATACTGTATGTCTGCCATCACTCTCAATGTGCTGCAGCACCACATACACAGGTTCTGACAGTGGTATTGTTTCCTCAGTCTGTTATACTGTATGTTGACCATCACTATGAGTGCAGCACCACAGACTCAAATTCTGACAGTGGTGATGTTCCCTCAGTCTGTGGCATCATACATCTGCCATCACTATTAGTGTGCTGCAGCATCACAGACACAACTGACAGTAGTACTGTTCTCTCAGTCTGTGATACTGTATTGCTGCCATCATCAGTCAGCTACAGCATCACAGACACTGTATGTTGACCATCACTATGAGTGTGCTGCAGCACCACAACCTCAAATTCTAAAGTGGTACTGTTCCCTCAGTCTGTGACACCATACATTTGCCATCACTATCGGTGTGCTACAGCATGACAGGCACAAGTTCTGACAGTGTTACCGTTCCCTCAGTCTGTGATATTGTATGGCTACCATAACCATCAGTGTGCTTCAGCACCACAGACACAAGTTCTGACAGTAGTACTCTTCGCACAGTTTGCGATTCTGTACTTTTGCCATCACTATTAATTGTGATGTAGCACCACAGACAAGTTCTGACAGCAGTACTCTTCTTTTAGTTTGTGATACTGTACTTCTGCCATCATTATCAGTGTGCTGCAGCACCACATAAACAACTTCTGACAGGAGTGCTGTTCCCTCATTCGGTCATACTGTACATCTGCCATCATTATCAGTGTGCTGCAGAACCACAGAAACAGCTTCTGACAGGAGTGCTTTTCCCTCATTCCATGATGCTGTACGTCTGCCATCACCATCAGTGTTCTACAGCACAACAGACACAAGTTCTGACAGCAGTACTATTTTCTCATTCTGTGATACTGTACCTCTGCCATAACTGTCAGTGTACTGCAGCACCACAGACACAAGTTCTGACAGTGGTCCTGTTCCCTCAGTCTATGCTACTGTTCATCTGCCATCATTATCAGTGTGCTGCAGCACCACAAACACAACTTCTGACCGGAGAGCTGTTCCCACAACTTCTGACAGGAGTACTGTTTCCTCATTCATTGATACTGTACATCTGCCATCACTGTCAATGTACTGCATCACCACAAGCACAAGTTCTGACAGTGTACTGTTCCCTCAGTCTGTGATACTTTATGGCTGCCATCATTATGAGTGTGCTGCAGCACCACAGACACTAATTCTGACAGTGGTACTGTTCCCTCAGTCTGTGACGCCATACATCTGCCATCACCATCAGTGACAGTAGTCTTCCCTCAGTGTGTGATACTGTACATCTGCTATCACTATCAGTGTGCTGCAGCACCACAGACACAACTTCTGACCAGAGTGCTGTTCCCTCATTCAATGATACAGTACATCTGCCATCACTATGTGCTGCAACACCAGAGACAAAACTTTTCAAAGTGGTACTGTTCCCTCAGTCTGTGATACTGTATGTCTGCCATCATTATGAGTGTGCTGCAGCACCACAGACTCAAATTCTGACAGCGGTGCTGTTCCCTCAGTCTGTGACACCATACATCTGCCATCACCATCAGTGATCTGCAGCACCACAGACACAAGTTCTGACAGTGGTACTGTTTCCTCAGTCTGTGATACTGTACATCTGTCATCACTATCAGTGTGTTGCAGCACTACAGACACACAATCTGACAGTGATACTGTTCCATCATTTTATGATACTGTACATCCGCCATAGCTGTCAGTGTGTTGTAGCACCACATACATAAGTTCTGACAGTACTACTGTTCCCTCAGTCTGTGGTACTGTATAGCTGATATCACTATCAGTGTGCTGCAGTACCACAGACACAAGTTCTGACAGAGGTACTGTTCCCTCAGTCTGTGATACTGTATGGCTGCCATCACTATCAGTTTGCTGCAGCACCACAAAAGCAATATTTGACAGTGTTACTGATCCCTCAGGCTGTAATACTGTACATCTGACATCACCATCAGTGAGCTGCAGCACCACAGACACAAGTTCTGACAGTAGTCCTCTTCCCACAGTCTGTGAAACTGTACTTCTGCCATCACTATTCATTGTGCTGCAGCACCGCAGACACAAGTTCTGACAGCAGTACTCTTCCCTCAGTCTGTGATACTATACGTCTGCCATAATTATCAATGTGCTGCACCACCACAGAAACAACTTCTGACAGGAGTGCTGTTCCCTCATTTGGTGATACTGCAAGTCCACCATAGGTTCATAGGTTCATAGGTAGGTACAAGGCTATTGGCCCTAGGGCCTATACAAGCCTAGCCAAAAAGGAACCCTGGCTTTCGCCACCCAAGAAAAATGTTTTTCCTGTGCCCCTGTCAAGCAGAACCACAGAAGTGATCCCTGGGGTGAATTTCCTATTACCCATCCAATCATCAAGATTTTTCTGGAAGAGTGCTAATGAGGAGCTCTGTTTGACATAGATAGGTAGTCTGTTCCAGAGTATGGGAAGTTTCTGGGAAAGGAATCTATCCCTCCAGCATGTTCTGTTTATTGTGGTGACAAGGTTTAGGTCCCTAGAGTGTGTAGCTCAGAGGGATTGGGATTTCTTTAAGTGGAGCATGTCCAACAGCTCTGGGTTTGACATAGCTTTGTATGTTAGGCAGAAATCGCTTCTGAGTAGGCGATATATGACGGAGTAAAGCTTGAGTTTTTTGAGTTGGTCTGCGTAAGGCATCTGTTTGAGACCAGTAATTCTCTTTTTGAGGTATTTTTGCAGTCTTTCCATTTGTTGTAGATGTCTTGTGAGGTACATACCAAAAGGGGTGTTGTACTCTATAATGGGTCTAATGAGTGATGAGTAGAGGCAAACAATGACCTCTTTTTTTTTTTGAATGAGAAACCTTTTGTGATGAGGTGTGCCATGTAGAAGGATTTCCTGACCACTGTGGTGATGTGATTATCAAAGGAAGACTACTGTCCACCTGTGTCCCAAGGTCTCTTATCACAATTTTGGTGTTAAGTAGACTACCACCTATGTGGTAGTTCATGGGTACAGAGTTTTTACCAAAGGGGATGATAATGCGCTTTTTGGCATTGAGCGTGAGACCATGGCTTTGACACCAAGCATCTGTCTCATGAGGCCCTTTTGTAGGATGCCCACATCATTAGGATTTTCGATTATGGCTCCTAGTTTGCAGTCATCTGCAAATTTAATTAGCCAAAGACCTTCTGTGTTAGCCTGCATTTCAGAGAAGTAGATACCAAACAGGAGAGGACCCAGGACTGAACCCTGTGGTACTCCACTTGTCACTGGTCTGAAGTCTGATTTGGAGTCTGCTACTTTCACAGTGTGGGTTCTGTCAGAAAGCCAGTTGGCAACCCATCCTTTGACATAGGGATTTATACCTAGTTTAGTGAGTTTATCTGTAATTCCAGAGTAGGTGATGGTGTTGAATGGATTGGCGAGATCTAGATAGGCTGTGTGAACCACCTTACCCTCATCTATGGCTTTGATGACTACTTCAAAGAAGTCTATCAGGTTTAAGAGACATGATCTGCCTTTTACAAAGCTGAATTGTGTGGGGTCCAGAGTTTGGAGATCTCCAATGTCTTTGTTTATGAGTTCCATGATGATACGTTCCATGGCCTTGCAGACCAGGCTCGTCAGGCTAATGGGGCGGGAGTTCCCGGGGTCTGTTGTGCCCCCCCCTTTTTGGAGTGGGATAATCATCACTGTGTGCCATTCAATGGGCACAAAGCCTGAGGTGAGGCTATGATTGAACATGGTACTTAGGTGGGGTGCCAGTTCATTCTGTAGTTCATGTAGAAGGCAGCCTGGGATGTTGTTAGGTCCCATGGATGCTGTGTTCTTGGCTTTGGAGAGTGAGGTCTTTACCCATGCAGCCGTGATTACAGGAACTTTGCATTCTTCCGGTATAAAGATGAGCTCTTTAGGGAGTGAGAGAGGGGTAAAGTTAGCACTGAACCTATCTGCCCGGATGTTGGCAATATCAGTCGGTTCTGTATATTTAATGTCATTGTGCTGTAACTCAGAGCAGATCTGAGTATTGCCATTGAGATTCTTGACATAGCTATAGAATGCTTTGTGGCTGTCTTTAGAATCAGTGGCGATTTTGTATTCATAACCAGATTTGGAGGATTTTATGAGGGATCTCAGCTTCTTACTGAGGCTGGCCAGGCAGTTCCTCCAATCGTGGGATTTACTCTTTATTGCAACAGTTTCTTTCTTCTGTTGTAGAGTTTGTTTATGGCAGAAGACCACCAGATTGGCTTCCTTTTTTTTGAGGATAGCATCTTGGTTCTTTTAGGGATAGCATGATCCATGCACTCGTGTAAGTGCTTATAAAGTCCATTTGTGTAGGATTCAGCAGTCGTACCTCTATTGTCCATCTGCATAGGTGTCGTGAAGTTTGCCACTTCTGTCTTAAGAAGCGTGAAGTTGGCTTTGGAGAAATTTTTTATGGTTGTTTTCCTAATGGGGGATGGGAGCGAGATGTGGATGTCTAGGGTGATTTGCTTGTGGTCGGATCTGACCAACGAGGAGCTGACCTCTAGTGTGGAACACCAGTCACTCATGTTGGTGATGACCAGGTCTAGGATATTGCAGCCACTGGTGGGGGTGTGGATAAGGTGATCCAAGGCGTTGGAATTGATGATTTCCAGAAAACGTTGAGCAAAAGAGTTGGTACACGAGTAGTTTTCCCAGTTAATGGTAGGGTAGTTGAAATCACCCATTATTAGAGTGTTGGGTTGTACCTTAATATTTTCCAGTGTATCAAGAAAAGGAGTGGGAATCCTGGGGCATGGTGGGGGGTCTGTAGCAAGCTACAATCTGGATTGCAGTTTTGCCCAGAGTTAGATGAACTTGGATAATTTTGGATGCATTACGCTGAGCAACTAGCTTGGAGTTGTGGATATCCTTAATGAATATGGACATGCCTCCACCTTTAGTGTTTCGGTCTGGGTTTGGTGGCCGGAAGGTGTGGTATGAATTAAAGCCTGGTAATGCAGGGGTGTTCTCTGGAGCTTTGAACCAGGTCTCTGTCACTGCACAGATTTCAATGTTCTCCATTTTAAAGAGTGCCTCGAGTGAGTGCATTTTGAGGTTTAGACTTCTAGCATTGAGTAGCATTACCCTCAGATTTTGCTTGCTTGTACCTGCTATGGTGGTGAATTTGTCATTTGATCCTTGCCTAAAAAAGGCACTATAGGGGTGGCAAGAGCCTTTGCCAGTATCCGGAATCCCAAGGGCAACAGGTGCAGGCCATCTCTGGCAAAGCAGTGTGATCTGTTGATCATGTCATCCCAGGCAGACAGATATTGGATTCCTTTAGAATGACACCAGCAGCTTAGCCAATTGTTAAAGTCAATAATTTTGTCCTAGTACTGTGGTATCATTTTAGGTAATGGCAGGATGCTACTCAGGGCAAGGGTCATTCCTGCCTGGGCTACAAGATCAGAGAGCTCCTCCATGTCTCTTTTCATGTAGTCCAGGGAGGTACGTCTCAGGTCATTCACACCAACATGGACAATGACAGTCATATTTGTATTTGTTGTGGAGTGACCTGAGTGCGTGCGTTATTTGGTGGATCACGGCACCTGACAGACAGCTGACAGTAACTTTTTCCTTGTTTAGCCTGGTGAGTGGAACATCAGTGCGCCTGACTATAGTCACCTATGACTAGAGTGTTGGGTACGTTATGCCTTACGGGCTGTAGTTGAGTGGCACACTGAGTATGTGGGCTATGTGTCATTTGGGTTGTGTTGGGGGGTGGAGGTTCCTTGCATTTCTGCTTTGGTGGTCTCTGTTGTTTGGGCAGATTTTTACTGAGAGACTCCGTGAATGTAGGTGTGTGTTTTGTGCTTCTGTGTGTGTGTTTTGGTGGTGTAGGTTTTGAGGGACTATGTGATGAGTGTGGTGTGGTGAAAGTGTTTACCTTCTCCTCTTGACTGTCTAGTCCAGTCTTTGGTGAAGAGAGCTTTGCTTCCAGTTTGGCTATATAAGTGCATCTCTCACAGGTCCTAGTGCTGGGTGGTAGGAAGAGAGGGTTGTCTGTGTACATGAGGCAATTGCTGCATTGTCCCAGGATGCCCAGATTCATCAGGTAGACAGGAGAAAATACCAGGAGCTGACCTTTAGACATGCCTGAATATGTGCTTATTTATTAAGTACTAAAACTGTTTTTCTCTAGACAAGTGAGGAAAGTTGAGTGCTGTAGTAATTTATAAGTTATTTAGTGCTTACAATGAGTTCTGAGCAACTGCTGAGCTCAAAGAAACAGATATGAGTGCTAAAACTAAAAAGCTGGCTAATTGCAAGGGAAAATTTAAAGAGTAGACTTTATGGCGCAAGGAATAGTTTAACCCTAGTTAAGTGTGGGGGGGGGGCTCAGGAGCTCACAAACAGTCCTGGACACAGCAAATCCATATCTGGACAATACCTGCCACAAGAAAGGGTGTAAGTAAGCTTAGAATTTTTTTTCAGTAAAAGTGGAAATGGAGAATGCTGGAACAGAAGTTAATTCAACGTTAAGAATCTGAGTGGGTTGGCCTTCACAAATGTTCTCTATTAGATTGAATTAACTAATGACACTAGATTGGGAGGAGTGTCACAGATCAAATATACAGTATGGGCGGGCAACTGCAAAGTTACCAAGTATAAGAACACCACAACACTAGGGAGGGTAGGTCGGAAAAATTACAGTTCCTAGCTGTAGCCACTAAATGAAAGTTTTAAACAGATCAAGGAGCAAGCAGACTCTAGAGAATGCTTTTAACTGTAAACAGACAATTATAGTAATGCACACTATTACAGTTCCTAGCCGTAGAACCCAGAAACCTCAAAAAATCAAAAATGCACAGAAAAGCTTGGATAGAGCACTCACAAACAGAAAATACAACTCTCAGTATGAAAAAAGCAGTTTACAGTTAAGTAATTCAGTAAACATGTAATTAGAGTAATGAAAAGTATCTAGCAATGAAAAATACATTTAAAACAGTATACAACAGTACATAAATGCAGTGAAACAATAAAAAAGCTTTATAACAGTGCAAAATGTAGTAGATCAACTATATAGCACAATTATAAGTGTTTCAGAAGTGCAGTTCAGTGAAATAAGTGCAAGAAATAACTTATCCTGCTCTTGGAATCTTAAGGAATTTCCACTTAGTTTCAGTAATGAAATACAATCCACAGCCTGAGCAATACAAGCACAACCTTTTGACGGCACAGTATGTGGTGCTGCAGCACCACATACACAAGTTCTAACAGTGGTACTTTTCCCTCAGTCTGTACTGCTGTATGTCTGCCATCACTATGAGTGTGCTGCACCACCACAGACTCAAATTCTGACAGTGGTACTGTTCCCTCAGTATGTGACACTATACATCTGCCATCACTATCTGTGGGCTGTAGCACCACAGACACAACTTCTGACAGTGGTACTGTTACCTCATTCTCTGATACTGTATGGCTGCCATCACTATCAGTGTGCGGCAGTATGACAGACGCAAGTTGTAACAGCTGTACTGTTCCCTCAGTCGGTGATAGTGTATGACTGCCATCATCATCAGTCTGCTGCAGCACCACAGACACAAGTTCTAACAGTGGTACTGTTCCCTCAGTCTGTAATACTGTACATCTGCCATCAACGCCAGTGTGCTAAAGAATCACACACACCAGTTCTGAGAGTGGTACTGTTCCCTCAGACTGTGATACTGTATGTCTTCCATCACTATTAGTGTGCTGCAGCACCACAGACCCAAGTTCTTCCAGTGGTACTGTTCCTTCAGTCTCTGATAATGTACGTCTGTCATCACCATCAATGTGCAGCAGCACTATAGACATAAGTTTTGACAGCAGTACTCTTCCCTCAGTCTGAGATACAGTTCGGCTGCCATCACTATCAGTGTGCTGCAGCACCACAGACACAAGATCTGACAGTGGAACTGCTCTTTCAGTCTGTGATACTGTATGTTTGCCATCACTCTCAGTGTGCTGCAGCATCACAGATGAACATTATGACAAAGGTAATGTTGCCTCAGTCTGTGATACTATATGTATGATATTACTATCCATCTGCTGCTACACCACAGACACAATTTCTAACAGTGGAACTGTTCCCTCAGTCTGTGATACTGTATGGCTGCTATCACTGTCAATGTGTTGCAGCAGCACAGACACACATTCTGACAATGGTACTGTTCCCTCAGTCTGTGATACTGTAAGGATGCTATCACCATCAGTGTGCTCCAGCACCACAGGCACACCTTCTGACAGTAGTACTGTTCCCTCAGTATGTGATACTGTACATTTGACAACACTGTCTGTGTGCTGCAGCACCACAGACACAACTTCTGACAGTGGTGCTGTTTCCTCAGTCTGTGACACTGCACGTCTGCCATCACCATCAGTGTGCTGCAGCACAACATACACACATTCTGACAGAGGTACTGTTACCTCATTGTGTGTGATTCTGTACATCTGCCATCACTATGAGTGCACTACAGCACCACAGAAACATGTTCTGACAGTGGTACTATTCCATCCATCTGTGATACTTTATGGCTGCCATCACCTTCAGTCTGCTGCAGAATCACAGACACAACTTCTGACAGTGGTACTGTTCCCACAGTCTGTGCTACTGTACATTTGTGATCATTAACAGTGTGGGGCAGTACTACAGACACACATTCTGACAGTTGTACTGTTCTGTCAGTTTGTGATACTGTACATCCACCATAACTATCAGTGTGCTGCAGTACCATATATACAAGTTCTGGCAGTGGTACAGTTCCCTCAGTTTGTGATACTGTATGGCTGACATCACTGTCAGTGTGCTGCAGCACCAAAGACAGAAGTTCTGACAGTGGTACTATTTCCTCAGTCTGCAATACTGTATGCCTGCCATCACTATCAATTTGCTGCAGCACCACAGACACAAGTCCTGACAGTGGTACTGTTCCCTCAGTCTGTGATACTGTATGGCTGCTATCACCATCAGTGTGCTGCAGCACCTCAGACACACATTCTGACAGTGTACTGTTCCCTCAGTCTGTGGTACTGTATGGTTGCCATCACTATCAATGTGCTGCAGCACCACAGTCACAAGTTCTGATAGTGGTACTGTTCCTTCAGTCTGTAATACTGAGTGTTTACCATCACTATCAGTTTCATCTAGCACCACAGAAACAAGTTCTGCCTGTGGTAGTCTTCCCTCAGTCTGTCATATTGTATGACTGCCATCACCATCAGTGTCCTACAGCACAACATACACATGTTCTGACAGTGGCACTGTTCTCTCAGTCTGTGATAGTGTACATCTGCCATCATTTTCAGTGTGCTGCAACACCATAGACACAACTTGTGACATGAGTACTTTTCCCTCATTCATTGATACTGTACATCTGCCAATCACCCAAGCCACAAGTTCTGACAGTGTACTGTTCCCTCAGTCTGTGTTACTGTATGGCTGCCATCACCATCAGTGTGCTGCAGCATCACAGATGAACATTATGACAAAGGTAATGTTGCCTCAGTCTGTGATACTATATGTATGATATTACTATCCATCTGCTGCTACACCACAGACACAATTTCTAACAGTGGAACTGTTCCCTCAGTCTGTGATACTGTATGGCTGCTATCACTGTCAATGTGTTGCAGCAGCACAGACACACATTCTGACAATGGTACTGTTCCCTCAGTCTGTGATACTGTAAGGATGCTATCACCATCAGTGTGCTCCAGCACCACAGGCACACCTTCTGACAGTAGTACTGTTCCCTCAGTATGTGATACTGTACATTTGACAACACTGTCTGTGTGCTGTAGCACCACAGACACAACTTCTGACAGTGGTGCTGTTTCCTCAGTCTGTGACACTGCACGTCTGCCATCACCATCAGTGTGCTGCAGCACAACATACACACATTCTGACAGAGGTACTGTTACCTCATTGTGTGTGATTCTGTACATCTGCCATCACTATGAGTGCACTACAGCACCACAGAAACATGTTCTGACAGTGGTACTATTCCATCCATCTGTGATACTTTATGGCTGCCATCACCTTCAGTCTGCTGCAGAATCACAGACACAACTTCTGACAGTGGTACTATTCCCACAGTCTGTGCTACTGTACATTTGTGATCATTAACAGTGTGGGGCAGTACTACAGACACACATTCTGACAGTTGTACTGTTCTGTCAGTTTGTGATACTGTACATCCGCCATAACTATCAGTGTGCTGCAGTACCATATATACAAGTTCTGGCAGTGGTACAGTTCCCTCAGTTTGTGATACTGTATGGCTGACATCACTGTCAGTGTGCTGCAGCACCAAAGACAGAAGTTCTGACAGTGGTACTATTTCCTCAGTCTGCAATACTGTATGCCTGCCATCACTATCAATTTGCTGCAGCACCACAGACACAAGTCCTGACAGTGGTACTGTTCCCTCAGTCTGTGATACTGTATGGCTGCTATCACCATCAGTGTGCTGCAGCACCTCAGACACACATTCTGACAGTGTACTGTTCCCTCAGTCTGTGATACTGTATGGTTGCCATCACTATCAATGTGCTGCAGCACCACAGTCACAAGTTCTGATAGTGGTACTGTTCCTTCAGTCTGTAATACTGAGTGTTTACCATCACTATCAGTTTCATCTAGCACCACAGAAACAAGTTCTGCCTGTGGTAGTCTTCCCTCAGTCTGTCATATTGTATGACTGCCATCACCATCAGTGTCCTACAGCACAACATACACATGTTCTGACAGTGGCACTGTTCTCTCAGTCTGTGATAGTGTACATCTGCCATCATTTTCAGTGTGCTGCAACACCATAGACACAACTTGTGACATGAGTACTTTTCCCACATTCATTGATACTGTACATCTGCCATCACTATCAATGTGCTGCAACACCCAAGCCACAAGTTCTGACAGTGTACTGTTCCCTCAGTCTGTGTTACTGTATGGCTGCCATCACCATCAGTGTGCTGCAGCACCACAGATGCAAGTTCTGACAGTGTTACTGTTAACTCACTCTTTGATGCTGTATGGCTGCCATCACTATCAGTGTGCTGCAGCACCACAGACACAAGTTGTAACAGCGGTACTGTTCCCTTAGTCTGTGATATTGTATGGCTGCTGCCATCATCAGTCTGCTGCAGCACCACATACAAAAGTTCTGACAGTGGTACTGTTCCCTCAGACTGCAATACTGTACATCTGCCATCACTATGAGTGTGCTGCAGCACCAGAGACTCAAATTCTGACAGCGGTACTTTTCCCTCAGACTGTGACACTGTACATCTGCCATCACTACCATTGAGCTGCAGCACTACAGATGCAACTTCTGAAAGTGCTACTGTTCAGTCAGTCTGCCATACTGTATGGCTGCCATTACTATCAATGTGCTACAGCACAATAGACACAAGTTCTGACGGTGGTACATTTCTCTCAGTCTGTGATACTGTACATCTGCCATCACTATCAGTGTGCTGCAGCACCACGGATGCACGTTCTGACAGTGGTACTGTTCCCTCAGTCTGTGAGACTGCATGTTAGCTATCACTATCAGTGTGGTGCAGGACCACAGACACAAGTTCTTGCAGTGGTCCTGTTCCCTCAGTCTGTGATACTGTTTGTCTACCATCATTATCAGTGTGCTGCAGCACCACAGACACAACTTCTGACAAGAATACTGTTCCCTCATTTGTTGATAATGTACATCTGCCATCACTATCAACGTGCTGCAGCACCACAGATGTAAGTTATGACAGTGTACTGTTCCCTCAGTCTGTGATACCATATGGCTGCCATCACTATGAGTGTGCTGCAGCATGACAATCACAAGTTCTAACAGTCTTACTGTTCCCTCAGTCTGTGATACAGTACAGCTGCCATCACCATCAGTGTGCTGTAGCACCAGAGACACAAGTTCTGTCAGTACTACTCTTCCCACAGTCTGCGATACTGTACTTCTGCCATCACTATTAATTGTGCTGCTGCACCACAGACACAATTTCTGACAGTGGCACTGTTTCCTTAGTCTGTGATACTGTAGGGATGCCATCATTATCAGCATGTTGCAGCACCACTGACTCAACTTCTGACAGGAGTGCTGTTCCCTCATTCAGTGATTCTGTACATCTGCCATCACTATCAATATGCTGCAGCACCTCAGACACAACTTTTGACAGTGGTACTGTTCCCTCAGCCTGTGATACTGTATGGCTGCCATCACTATCAGTGTGCTGCAGCAACACAGACACAAGTTGTAACAGTGGTACTCTTCCCCTAGTCTCCAATACTGTGCTGCAGCACCACAAACACAAGTTCTGACAGTGGTACTGTTCCCTCAGTCTGTGATACTGTATGTAAGCCACCACTATGAGTGTGCTGCAACACCACAGATGCAATATCTGACAGTGGTACTGTTTCCTCAGTCTTTGACACCGTACCTCTGACATCACTATCAGTGTGCTGCAGCATCACACACACAACTTTTGACAGTGGTACTGTTCCTTCAGTCTTTGATACTGTACATCTTCAATCACTACCAGTGTGCTGCAGCACCACAGACACAAGTTGTAACAGTGGTACTCTTCCCTTAGTCTCCAATACTGTGCTGCAGCACCACAAACACAAGTTCTGAGAGTGGTACTGTTCCCTCAGTCTGTAATACTATACATCTGCCATCACTGTGAGTGTGCTGTAGCACCACAGACACTAATTCTGGTAGCAGTACTGGTCCCAAAGTCTGTGATACTGTACGGCTGCCATCACTATCAGTGTGCTGCAGCACAACAAACAATTTCTGACAGTGGTACTATTCCCTCAGTCTGTGATATTGTACGGCTGCCATCACCATCAGTGTGCTACAGCATGACATACACAAGTTCTGACAGTGGTACTGTTCCCTAAGTCTGCCATACTGTGCAGCTGCCATCAGTATCAGTGTGCTGCACCACATACCCAAGTTCTGACTGTGCTACTCTTTCCTCAGTCTGTGATACTGTACATCTTCAATCACTACCACTGTGCTGCAGCACCACAGACCCATGTTCGGACAGTGGTACTGTTCCCTCAGTCTGTGATACTGTATGTCTGCCATCACTATGAGGGTGCTGCAGCACCACAGACTCAAATTCTCACAGTGGTACTGGTTCCTCAGTCTTTCACTCTGAATATCTGCCATCAGAATCAGTGAGCTGCAACACCACAGACCCAACTTCTAACAGTGGTACTGTTCCCTCAGTCTGTAATGCTGGACATCTGCCATCACTGTCAGTGTGTTGCAGCACCACAGACACTAATTCTGACAGCAGTATTGCTCCCTCAGTCTGTGATACTGTATGGCTGCCATCTCTATCAGTGTGCTGCAGCACAACAGACACAATTTCCGACAGAGGTACTATTCCCCCAGTCTGTGATATTGTACAGCTGCCATCACCATCAGTGTGCTGCAGCACCACCAACACAAGTTGTAAGAGCAGTACTGTTCCCTCAGTCTGTGATACTGTATAGCTGCCATCATCATCAGTCTGCTGCAGCACCACATACACAAGTTCTGACAGTGGTACTGTTCCCTCAGTCTGCAATACTGTACATCTGCCATCACTATAAGAGTGCTGTAGCACCATAGACTCAAATTCTGAAAGCGGTACTTTTCCATCAATCTGTGACACTGTACGTCTGCCATCACTATCAGTGAGCTGGAGCACCATAGACACAACTTCTGAAAGTGCTACTGTTCAATCAGTCTGCCAAACTGTACAGCTGCCATTACCATCAATGTGATAATGCACAAGAGACACAAGTTCTGACAGTGGTACTTTTCCCTCAGTCTGTGACACTGTACATCTGCCATCACTATCAGTGAGCTGCCGCACCACAGACTCAACTTCTGAAAGTGCTACTGTTCAATCAGTCTGCCAAACTGTACAGCTGCCATTACCATCAATGTGCCAATGCACAAAAGACACAAGTTCTGACAGTGGTACTTTGTCTCAGTCTGTGATACTGTACATCTGCCATCTCTATCAGTTTGCTGCAGCACCACAGACACAAGTTCTGACAATTGTACTGTTCCCTCAGTTTGTGAGACTGTATGTCTGCCATCACTATCAGTGTGGTGCAGGACCACAGACACAAGTTCTGGCAGTGGTCCTGTTCCCTCAGTCTGTGATACTGTTTGTCTGCCATCAATATCAGTGTGATGCAGCACCACAGACCCAAATTCTGACAGGAATAATGTTCCCTCATTTGTCGATACTGAACATCTGCCATCACTATCAATGTGCTGCAGCACCACAGGCGAAAGTTCTGTCAGTGTACTCTTCACTCAGTCTGTGATACTGTATGGCTGCCTTCACTATAAGTGTGCTGCCACACAACAGACACAAGTTGTGACAGTTTTACTGTTTCCTTAGTATGTGATACAGTACAGTTGCCATCACCATCAGTGAGCTGTTGCACCACAGACACAACTGTTGTCAGTACTACTCTTCCCACAGTCTGTGATACTGTACTTCTGCCATCACTATTAATTGTGCTGCTGTACCACAGACACAATTTCTGACAGAAGGAGTCTTCCCTCAGTCTATGATACTGTACGTTTGCAATCATTATCAGTGTGCAGCACCACCAGAGATGCAACTTCTGACAGGAGTGCTGTTTCCTCATTCAGTGATTCTGTACATCTGCCATTACTATCAATGTGCTGCAGCACCACAGACACAAGTTCTGAAAGTGGCAACTTTTCCTCATTATGTGATACTGTATGTCTGTCATCACTATGAGTGTGCTGCAGCACAACAGACTCAAATTCTGACAGTGGTACTGTTTCCTCAGTCTTTGAAACCATACATCTGCCATCACTATCAGTGTGTTGCAATACCACAGATACAACTTTTGACACTGGTGCTGTTCCTCAGTCTGTGATTCTGCACTGCAGCAACAAAAACACAAGTTCTGACAGTGGCGCTATTCCCTCAGTCTGGAATACTGTTAATCTGCCATTACTGTGAGTGTGCTGCAGCACCACAGACACTAATTCTGACAGCAGTACTGGTCCCTCAGTCTGGATACTGTACGGCTGTCATGCTGCAGCACAACAGACAATTTCTAACAGTGGTACTATTCCCTCAGTCTGAGATATTGCACGGCTGCCATCACAATCAATGTGCTACAGCACCACAATCACAAGTTCTGACAGTGGTACTGTTCCTTCAGTCTGTTATACTGTGCGGCTGCCATCAGTATCAGTGTGCTGCAGCACCACAGTCCCAAGTTCTGACAGTGGTACTGTTCCCTCAGTCTGTGATACTGTACGTCTTCCATCACTATCAGTGTGCTGCAGCACTACAGACCCATGTTCTAACAGTGGTACTGTTCCCTCCATCTGTGATACAGTATGTTTGCCATCACTATGAGGGTGCTACAGCACCACAGACTCAAATTCACACAGCGATATTGTTCCCCTCAGTCTTTCACACTGTACAGCTGCCATCACAGCCAGTGTGCTGCAGCACCACAGGCACAACTTCTGACAGTGATACTCTTCCCTCAGTCTGTGATACTGTATGGCTGCCATCACTATCAGTGTGCTGTAGCAATGCAGACACAAATTCTGTCAGTGGTACTATTCCTTCATCTGTGATGTACGACTGCCACCACCTTCAGTGTGCTACAGCACCACAGACACAAGTTCTGACAGGGGTACTGTTCCCTCATTCTGTAATACTGTACATCTGTCATCACTGTCAGTGTGTTGCAGCACCACAGACACTAATTCTGACAGCAGTACTGCTCCCTCACTCTGTGGTACTGTATAGCTGCCATCACTATCAGTGTGCTGCAGCAATGCAGACACAATTTCTGTCAGTGGTACTATTCCTTCATCTGTGATGTACGACTGCCACCACCTTCAGTCTGCTACAGCACCACAGACGCAAGTTCTGACAGTGGTACTGTAGCATCAGTCTGTGATGCTGTACTTTTTCAACCACTATTATTGTGCTGGTGCACCTCAGAATCAAGTTCTTCCAGTGGTGCTGTTCCCTTAGTCTGGGAAAATGTACCTCTGCCATTACCATCAATGTGCTGCAGCAGTACAGACACAAGCTCTGACAGCGGTAATCTTCCCTCAGTCTGTGATACTGTTCGGCTGTCATCACTATCAGTGTGCTGCAGCACCACAGACACAAAATCTGACAGTGGTACTGCTCCCACAGTCTGTGATACTGTACATCTGCCATCAGTATCAGTGTGCTGCAGCACCACAGACCCAAGTTCTGACAGTGGTACTGTAGCATCAGTCTGTGATGCTGTACTTCTTCCACCTCTATTATTGTGCTGGTGCACCTCCGAATCAAGATCTTCCAGTGGTACTGTTACATTAGTCTGGGAAAATGTGCCTCTGCCATTACCATCAATGTGTTGCAGCACTACAGGCACAAGCTCTGACAGTGATACTCTTCCCTCAGTCTGTGATACTGCATGTCTACCATCACTCTCAGTGTGCTGCAGCATCACAGATGCAAATTCTGACAGTGATACTGTTCCCTTAGTCAGTGACACTGTATTTCTGCATCAGTATGAGTGTGCTGCAGCACCACAGTCACAGGTTCTGACTGTGGTACATTTCCCTCAATCTGTGATACTGTATATCTACCATCACTATCAATGTGCTGCAGCACAACAGACAATCATTCAGACAGAGGTACTGTTCCATCAGTCTGTGATACTATATGTATGAAATCACTGTCGGTGTGCTGCTGCACCACAGTCACAAGTTCTGACACTGTACTGTTTCCTCAGTCTGTGATACTATATGTCTGCCTTCACTATGATTGGGCTGTAGATCGACAGACACAAGTTCTGACAGTGTTATTGTTCCCTCAGTTTGTGATACTGTATGGCTGCCATCACCATCAGTGTGCTGCAGCACCAAAGATGCAAGTTCTGACAGTGGTACTGTTATCTCACTCTGTGATACAGTATGGTAGCCATCACCATCAGTGAGCTGCAGCACAACAGATGCAAGTTCTGACAGTTGGTCTGTTCCCTCAGTCTGCAATACTGCACATCTGCCATCACTGTCAGTGTGTTGCAGCACCACAGACACTAATTCTGACAGCAGTACTGCTCCCTCACTCTGTGATACTGTACAGCTGCCATCACTATCACTGTAATGCAGCACAACAGACAGAATTTCTATTAGTGGTACTATTCCCTCAGTCTGTGATATTGTACGGCTGCCACCACTATCAGTGTGCTATAGCACCACAGACACAAGTTCTGACAGTGGTACTATTCCCTCAGTCTGTAATACTGTACGTCTGCCATCAGTATCAGTGTGCTGCAGCAAAACAGACCCAAGTTCTGACAGTGGTACTGTACCCTCAGTCTCTGATACTGTACTTCTTCTACAACTGTCAGTGTGCTGCAGCACCACAGAATCAAGTTCTTACAGTGGTACTACTCCTTCAGTCTGGGATAATGTTCCTCTGCGATCACTGTCAATGTGTTGCAGCACTACAGACACAAGCTCTGACAGCGGTACTCCTCCCTCAGTCTGTGATACTGTTCGGCTGACATCACTATCAGTCTGCTGCAGCACCACATACCCAATTTCTTTCAGTGGTACTATTCCTTCAGTCTGTGATGTATGACTGCCACCACAATCAATGTGCTACAGCACCACAGACACAGGTTCTGACAGTGGTACTGTTCCCTCAGTCTGTGATATTGTACATCTGCCATCAGTATCAGTGTGCTTCAGCACCACAGACCCAAGTTCTGACACTGGTACTGTAGCCTCAGTCTGTGATACTGTACTGCTCCCTCAGTCTGTGATACTGTATGTCTACCATCACTCTCAGTGTGCTGCAGCATCACAGATGCACATTCTGACAGTGGTACTGTTCCCTCAGTCTGTGACACTGTATGTCTGCATCACTATGAGTGTGCTGCAGCACCACAGCCACAAGTTCTGACAGTTGTACATTTTCCTCAATCTGTGATACTGTATGTCTACAATCACTATCAGTGGGCTGCAGCACCACAGCAAACATTCTGACAGTGGTACTGTTCCCACAGTCTGTAATACTATATGTATGACATCACTATCCGTGTGCTGCTGCACCACAGACACAAGTTCTGACAGTGTACTGTTTCCTCAGTCTGTGATACTATATGACTGCCTTCACTATAAGTGTGCTGTAGATTGACAGACACAAGTTTTTACAGTGTTACTGTTCCCCCAGTCTGTGATACTGTATGGCTGCCATCACCATCATTGTGCTGCAGCACCAAAGACCCACGTTCTGACAGTGGTACTGTTACCTTACTCTATGATACTGTATGGCTGCCATCACTCTCAGTGTGCTGCAGCACCACAGACACAAGTTGTAAGAGTGGTACTGTTCCCTCAGTCTGTGATACAGTATGACTGTCATCATCAGGAGTCTGCTGCAGCACTACAGACACAAGTTCTGACAGTGGTACTGTTTCCTCAGTCTGCAATACTGTACATCTGCCATTACCATCAATGTGCTAATGTACAACAGACCCAAGTTCTGACAGTGGTACTGTTCCCTCAGTCTGTAATACTGTTCCCTCAGTCTGTGATACTGTATGGCATATATGTATCACAATCATTGTGCTGCAGCGCCAAAGACACAAGTTCTGAGAGTGGTACTGTTACCTCACTGTATGATACTGTATGGCTGCCATCACTCTCAGTGTGCTGCAGCACCGCAGACACAAGTTGTAAGAGCGGTACATTTCCACCAGTCTGTAACACTGTACATCTGCGGCAGCACCACAGACAAACTTTCTGACAATGGAACTATTCCCTCAGTCTGTGATACTATATGTATGACATTGCTATCAGTGTGCTGCTGCAACACAGACACACGTTCTGAAAGTGTGCTGTTTCCTCAGTCTTTGATACTGTATGACTGCCTTCACTGTGAGTGCGCTATAGATCAACAGACACTAGTTCTGACAGTGTTACTGTTCCCTTGATCTGTGTTACTGTATGGCTGCCATGGCCATAAGTGTGTTGCTGCACCACAGATGTAATTTCTGACAGTGTTACTGTTACCTCATTCTGTGATACTGTATGGCTGGCATCACTATCAGTGTGCTGCAGCACCACAGGCACAAATTCTAACAGCAGTACTGTTCCCTCAGTCTGTGATACTGTAGGTCTGCCATCATTACTGGTGTGCTGCAGCACCACAGATGCAACTTCTGACAGGAGTGCTGTTCCCTCATTCAGTGATTCTGTACGTCTGCCATCACTATCAATGTGCTGCAGCACCACAGACACAACTTTTGACAGTGGTACTGTTCCCTCAGTCTGTGATACTGTATGGCTGCCATCACTATCAGTGTGCTGCAGCAACACAGACACAAGTTGTAACAGCGGTACTCTTCCCTCAGTCTCCAATACTGTGCTGCAGCACCACAAACACAATTTCTGACAGTGGTGCTGTTCCCTCAGTCTGTAATACTGTACATCTGCCATCATTGTGAGTGTGCTGCAGCACCACAGACAATTTCTGTCACTGGTACTATTCCCTCAGTCTGTGATATTGTATGGTTGCCATCACCATCAGTGTGCTACACCACAACGTACACAAGTTATGACAGTAGTACTGTTCCCTCAGTCTGTCATACTGTGCAGCTGCCATCAGTATCAGTGTGCTGCAGCACCACAGACTCAAGTTCTGACAGTGGTACTGTTCCCTTAGTCTGTGATACTGTACATCTTCAATCACTACCAGTGTGCCGCAGCACCACAGACCCAAGTTCTGACAGTGGTACTGTTCCCACTGTCTGTGATACTGTATGTCTGCCATCACTTTGAAGGTGCTGCAGCATAACAGACACAATTTCTGACAGTGGTACAATTCCCTTAGTCTGTGATATTGTAAGACTCAAATTTTCACAGTGGTGCTGTTTCCTCAGTCTTCCAAACTGTGCATCTGCTGTCACAATCAGTGGGCTGCAGCACCACAGACACAAGTTCTGACAGTAGTAAAGTTCCCTCAGTCTGTAATACTGTACATCTGCCATTACTGTCAAGGCAGCACCACGGCCAATAATTCTGACAGCAGTACTGCTCCCTCAGTCTGTGATACTGTATGGCTGCCATCACTATCAGTGTGCTGCAGCACAACAGACACAGTTTCTGACCATGGTACTATTCCCTCAGTCTGTGATATTGTAAGGCTGCCATCATCATCAGTGTACTGCAGCACCACAGACACAAGTTCTGACAGTGGTACTGTTCCCTCAGTCTGTGATACTGTGCATCTTCCATCACTATCAGTGTGCTGCAGCACCACAGAGTCAAGTTCTTACAGTGGTACTGTTCCTTCAGTCTGGGATAATGTTCCTCTGCCATCATCATCAATGTGTTGCAGCACTACAGACACAAGCTCTGACAGTGGTAATCTTCCCTTTGTCTGTGATACTGTTCAGCTACCATCACTACCAGTATGCTGAAGTGCCACATACACAAGATCTGACAATGGTACTGCTCCCTCAGTCTGTGATACTATATGTCTACCATCACTCTCAGTGTGCTGCAGCATCACAGATGCACATTCTGACAGTGGTACTGTTCCCTCGGTCTGTGACGCTGTATGTCTGCATCACTATGAGTGTGCTGCAGCACCACAGCCACAAGTTCTGACAGTTGTACATTTTCCTCAATCTGTGATATTGTATGTCTACAATCACTATCAGTGTGCTGCAGCACCACAGACAAACATTCTGACAGTGGTACTGTTCCCACAGTCTGTAATACTATATGTATGACATCACTATCCATGTGTTGCTGCACCACAGACACAAGTTCTGACAGTGTACTGTTTCCTCAGTCTGTGATACTGTATGGCTGCCATCACCACCATTGTGCTGCAGCACCAAAGACCCAAGTTCTGACAGTGGTACTGTTACCTTACTCTATGATACTGTATGGCTGCCATCACTCTCAGTGTGCTGCAGCACCACAGACACAAGTTGTAAGAGTGGTACTGTTCCCTCAGTCTGTGATACTGTATGGCTGTCATCATCAGGAGTCTACTGCAGCACTACAGACACAAGTTCTGACAGTGGTACTGTTTCCTCAGTCTGCAATACTGTACATCTGCCATTACCATCAATGTGCTAATGTACAACAGATGCAAGTTCTGACAGTGGTACTGTTCCCTCAGTCTGTAATACTGTTCCCTCAGTCTGTGATACTGTATGGCATATATGTATCACAATCATTGTGCTGCAGCGCCAAAGACACAAGTTCTGAGAGTGGTACTGTTACCTCACTGTACGATACTGTATGGCTGCCATCATTCTCAGTGTGCTGCAGCATTGCAGACACAAGTTGTAAGGGCGGTACTTTTCCACCAGTCTGTAACACTGTACATCTGCTATCACTATCAATGAGCTGCGGCACCACAGACTCAACTTCTTAAAATGCTACTGTTCAGTCAGTCTGCCAAACTGTATGTCTGTCATTACCATCAATGTGCTAATGCACAACAGACACAAGTTCTGACAGTGGTACTGTTGCCTCAATCTGCAATATTGTACATTTTCCATCAGTATGAGAGTGCTGCAGCACCACAAACATGAATTCTGACAGCAGTACTTTTCCCTCAGTCTGTGACACTGTATGTCTGCCATCACTTTCACTGAGCTGCAGCACCAGAGATGCAACTTCTGAAAGTGCTTCTGTTCAATCAGTCTGCCAAACTGTATGGCTGCCATTACCATCAATGTGCTAATGCACAACAGACACAAGTTCTGACAGTGGTACTTTGTCTCAGTCTGTGATACTGTACATCTGCCATCACTATCAGTGTGCTGCAGCACCACAGACCCAATTACTAACAATGATATTGCTCCATCAGTCTGTGAGACTACATGTCTGCCATCACTATCAGTGTGGTGCAGGACCACAGACACAAGTTCTGGCAGTGATCCTGTTCCCTCATTTGTCGATACTGTACATCTGCCATCACTATCAATGTGCTGCAGCACCACAGACGCAAGTTCTGACAGTGTACTGTTCCCTCAGTTTGTGGTTCTGTATGGCTGCTATTGCTATGTGTGTGCTGTTGCATGACCGACACAAGTTTTGACAGTTTTACTGTTTCCTTAGTCTATGATACAGTACTGCTGCCATCACCATCAGTGATCTGTAGCACCACAGACACGAATTTTGTTAGTTCTACTCTTCCCACAGTCTGCAATACTGTACTTCTGCTATCACAATTAATTGTGCTGCTGTACCACAGACACAATTTCTGAGAAGCAGTAGTCTTCCTTCAGTCTGTGATACTGTACGTCTGCCATCATTATCAGTGTGCTGCACCACCACAGATGCAACTTCTGACAGGAGTGCTCTTCCCTATTCAGTGATTCTGTACATCTGCCATCACTATCAATGTGCTGCAGCACCACAGGCACAAGTTCTGAAAGTGGTACTTTCCCTTCATTCTATGATACTGTATGTCTTCCATCACTATGAGTGTGCTGCAGCACCACAGACTCAAATTCTGACAGTGGTACTGTTTCCTCAGTCTTTGAAACCATACATCTGCCATTACTATGAGTGTTCTGCAGCAACACAGATGCAAGTTGTAACAAAGGTACTGTTCCCTCAGTCTCCAATACTGTGTGGCAGCAACACAAACACAAGTTCTGATAGTGGTACTGTCCTTTCAGTCTGTAATACTGTACATTTGCCATCACTGTGAGTGTGTTGCAGCACCACAGATACTAATTCTGAAAGCAGTACTGGTCCCTCAGTCTGTGATAATGTACGGCTGCCATCACTATCAGTGTGCTGCAGCCCAACAGACAATTTCTAACAGTGGTACTATTCCCTCAGTCTGGGATATTGTACGGCTGCCTTCACCATCAGTGTTCTATAGCACCACATACACAAGTTCTGACAGTAGTACTGTTCCCTCAGTTTGTCATACTGTGCAGCTACCATCACTACCAGTGTGCTGAAGCACCACAGACCCAAGTTCTGACAGTGTTACTGTTCACTCAGTCTGTGATACTGTAAGTCTTTCATCACTGTCAGTGTGCTGCAGCACAACAGACCCAAGTTCTGACAGTTGTACTGTGCCCTCAGTCTGTGATACTGTATGTCTGCCATCACTATGAGGGTGCTACAACACCACAGACTGTAATTCTCACAGCGGTACTGTTCCCTCAGTCTTTCACACGGTACAGCAGCCATTACAATCAGTGTGCTGCAGCACCACAGGCACAACTTCTGACAGTGGTACTGTTCATTCAGTCTGTGATACTGTATGGCTGCCATCACTATGAGTGTGCTGCAGCAACACAGACACAAGTTGTAACAGCCATACTGTTCTCTCAATCTCTGATACTGTGCTGCAGCACCACAGACACAAGTTCTTACAGTGGTACTGTTCCCTCAGTCTGTAATGCTGTACATCTGCCATCACTGTCAGTGTGTTGCAGCACCACAGACGCTAATTCTGACAGCAGTACTGCTCCCTCACTCTGTGATACTGTACAGCTGCCATCATTATCAGTGTGCTGCAGCACAACAGATTGAATTTCTGGCAGTGGTACTATTTCCTCAGTCTTTGATATTTTACGGCTGCCACCACAATCAGTGTGCTACAGCACCACAGACACAAGTTCTGACAGTGGTACTGTACCCTCAGTCTGTGATACTGTACTTCTTCCACCACTATCTGTGTGCTGCAGCACCACAGAATCAAGTGTTTACAGTGGTACTGTCTGGGATAATGTACCTCTGCCATCACCAAGAATGTGTTGCAGCACTACAGACACAAGCGCTGACTGCGGTACTCTTCCCTCAGTCTGTGATACTATTCAGCTGACATCACTATCAGTGTGCTGTAGCACAACAGACACAATTTCTGTCAGTGGTAATGCTCCCTCAGTCTGTGATACTGTACGACTGCCATCACTATCAATGTGCTGCAGCAGAACAGACACAATTTCTGACAGTGGTACTATTCCCTCAGTCTGTGATATTGTACAGCTGCCATCACCATCAGTGTGCTACAGCACCACAGACACAAGTTCTGACAGTGGTACTGTTCCCGCTGTCTGTGATACTGTACATCTGCCATCAGTATCAGTGTGCTGCAGCACCACAGAATCAAGTTTGCTTCTGTCTCTTTCTTTTCCTTCTCCCAAAATAGTTTTTTTAGCATCTAAAATAACCCCTTCAGGGTATCCCCTAGATCTTAATCTCAAAATTGTATCCTGTAAAACATCTAATTTAAACTTTTCCTCAGAAGTATTCAAAAATACCTGCTTCATCTCACCTAAAGGTAATGCTTTCATCAAATGAGGAGGATGTATGCTTCTTGCATGTAAGAAATTATTTGCAGCTGTGACTTTCTTATAAGGCTTGAATTGTATTTGACCTAGTTCCATCACATACAATTCTATATCTAAATACTTAATATTGCTAGGGTCCACCTCATACATAAATTCCAACCCATGACTGGTTCCATTCAGTTCTACCATAAACTCATCAAATTTCCCCTGATCACCCTTACAAATAAATATCAAGTCATCGATAAATCTTCCAAAAAATATCACATTTTCAATAAAGTATTTATTCTGATATACAAATTCCTTTTCAAATCCCCCCATGTATATTATGGCATATGCCACCCCCATTGCTGTACCTTTTTTCTGCAAAAAGAATTTGCTCCCCCATCTAAAATAATTATGGGTTAAGCAAAACTCAAGCAGAAATAGCAGAAAGTAACTACGTGGTCCTTCTCCCATAACTTTACCAATAGCTTCCAGACCTCTCTTAGTCTCGATGTTAGTATATAGGGATTTAATATCCACTGTAGCCCAAAAATAATCCTCTTTCCACTTTATTTTACTCACTTTGTCACATAAATCTTTAGTATTCTTTATATGTGATGTCACTCTACTTAAGTATTTTTTCAGGTGGAAATCCAAAAACCTTCCCACATTCTCCATGTAGGAGCCTAACATCGAGACAATGGGTCTCCCCAGGGGACATTGGAAATTCTTATGTATTTTGGGTAGTGCAAAGAATTTGGGGTCTCTAGGTTCCTTCCTAAATACTTTTTGAGCATCTTTACTAGTAAAGAACCCTAGCCTTTCTCCCCTTTCCAATATGTCTAAAAATTTCTCATTAAATCTAACTCTAGGGTTAACCTCTAGTTCTACATATTCACTTCTTACTCCAACCAAATCCATTACCATTTTTTCATACTCTTTTTTACTCATCACTACCCAATTTCCCCCTTTATCAGCTTGGCGAAAGACCACTTTGTCCATTTTCAACCTCATCTCTTGTAGTTCCTTCCACTCTTCCTTAGACAAATTATATTCCTTTCTTTCCTTACAAAATTGCTCAAATTCTTGCTCAATTTGTCCACATACCACAGTTTCATATAGTTTAATGCACATGGGGGATTTTGGAGGCATAAACTTACTTTTATTTCATGCTTCACTGGGCACTTCTAAAAGTCCATACCCAGTGTTAAATTCATTATTTAAATATGCATTCTCATCATTTCATGTACATCTTCATACCATTTTTCCATTTCTAACATAAATTCAGTTTCATAAATACTCACATTTAACAATTTATCTTCAATTTCATTATTAATTTCATCCACTACAGTTTTATTTTCATTTTCTTTCAACTAATTTTTCTTGAAGAATGCCCTTAGGTATAGTTTTCTGCAGAATCTCCTCACATCAATTATGAAATTAGCCAAACTTGGAAATCTAGTTGGCACAAATTTTGGGCCCAGTTCCAAAACCCTAGTTAATTCTGCAAATAACTCATAACTAGACAAATTCACAATTTTCATTTCCTGAGACAAACAGTGTCGGATTAGCCACATCCATGACACCATTTGCTTCACTACTATTCAAACCAACATGTGTCATATCATTCTGTATCCCCCCAGGGCATTTTCCTCAGTTAATACTCCAACATCAACTGTATCATTTAATGGAAGAACCAATAATTCACAGATGTTCTTAACATTTAAATTACTTGACACACACAAGTTAATGTGTGTATATTGAATGGGGTATAAAGGAAGGGAACACTAGAATGTAATTATTCTTTGAAGGCGAAAGGCCGAGGTACCAAATAAAGTGGTGAAGGAAAAAAAATCTGTGATTCTGCCTTGTGAAGCTTGCTATTTGTGTTTTTCTTGTACTGTTCCTACAGTCTGTGATGCTGTACATCTGCCATCACTATCACTGTGCTGCAGCACCACAAACACATTCTCACAGTGGTACTCTTCCCTCAGTCGGTGATACTGTATGTCTGACAATACCATCAATGTGCTGCAGCACCACAGACACTAGTTCTGACAGTGGTACTGTTCCCTCCATCTGTGACACTGTACATCTGCCATCACTATCAGTGTGCTTTAGCAAAACAGACACACATTTTGACAGAGGTAGTGTTCCCTCAATCTGTGATTCTGTACATCTGTCATCACTATCAGTGTGCTGCAGCACTATAGACACACATTTTGACGGTGGTACTGTTCCCTAGTTTGTGAAATTGTATGTCACTGTCAGTGTGCTGGATCACACAAACAAAAGTTCTGACAGTGTTACTGTTCCCTCAGTCTGTGATACTGTATGGCTGCCATAACCATCAATGTGCTGCAGCACCACAGACACAAGTTCTGACAGTGGTACTGTTCCTTCAGTCTGTGATACTGTATGGCTGCCATCACTATGAATGTGCTGCAGCACCACAGACACAAGTTCTGACAGTGGGACTGTTCCCTCAGTCTGTGATACTGTATATCTGCCATCACTATGAGTGTGCTGCAGCACCACAGACACTAGTTCTGACAGCAATACTGTTCTCCTCAGTCTGTGATATTGTACATCTCCCATCACTCTCAGTGTGCTGCAGCACCACAGGCTCATGTTCTGTCAGTGGTACTGTTCCCTCAGTGTGTGATACTGTATATCTGCCATCAGTATGAGTGTGCTGCAGCACAACAGACACTAGTTCTGAAAGCAGTATTGTTCCCTCAGTCTGTGACACTCTACAGCTGCTATCACCATCATTTTGCTACTGCACCACAGATACAAGTTCTAACAGTGGTACTGTTCCTTCAGTCTGCGATACTGTATGTTTACCATCATTATCAATGTGTTGCACCACCACACACACACAACTTCTGACAGTGGTACTGTTCCCTCAGTGTGTGATACTGTACAGCTGCCTTCACTATCAGTGTGCTGCAGCACCACAGACAAAACATCTGATAGTCGTACTGTTCCCTCAGTCTGTGATACTGTACATCTACTATCACCATCATTGTGCTGCTTCACCATCATCAAGCATAGCCTTTTTCTCAGTAGAGGAAATAAAGTCAATATCAGATGTTAATGCAGACAGAGAAACAACTATGTGAGCAGCTAATATGTGTCAATCTAACCACCCTTTGATGCATTGCAATGGTACAGATAACAGCTCTAGAACAAATTAAATAACTTAGTTTGTATGATATGCCTTTGATCTTGTATCCCAAATGTGCCTGTCAAGGAAATATGGCAGTGCTACTCTTCTCTATGCTTATGGCACAGGTCTGCCTTGAAAATATGAGACTGAAATAAGGAAAATTTAGAATGAAAGGGTGGATCAATTTGATAAGGATTATGATACTCTTTCATATTATTTATATGAGGAGGCACTGGGTAACTAATCCAATGATTAAAACTGTGGATGAAAAAAAAAAAAACATTTGCTAATGATATAAGATCACTGTATACATAGTCCCTTTTTAGGGGCAAGGGAATGAAATCTGGCTATTTCAGTTGCTCAGAATCACACAGCAGTAAAGGAAGTTTTTAGAAATTAAACTCATGTCTGTTCAAGAGGCTAGATTAGCAGCACATATTTTTATGGAGGGAAATGAATAATGGAGAACAAAATGAGGTCAGATGAAGGGGAAAGGGCAGGGGATGCTAGACCTCAGAAGGTACATGAAGGCTGTAATCTTAGTACAGAGGCTAAAATGTAATAAAATGGTCATCTGGGTTGGATTTGGTAGGAAGATGGTAAGAAAGCAGTGAAAATCAAATGGGGTAGGAAGGTGTAGTCTTCAGTCACAAATTTACAGGATGGGTGCAGGAGAGCTGAAGTTCCCCATTAGTGCTCACTTATCAACTGTGTTAAATGACTTTTTTGTAGACTGACAGCATAACTTCTGAAATACAATTGAACTGTGAGGATCAGCTCGCTGTCAGCTGATTTTTATGACCAAATTACATTTCAGAAGTCACATGCTGCTCACTCTGTGTTGCCAGTTGCCAACAGAATGTTTAAAGGAACTTTTTAGGGGGTGTCATGGATCCACAAAATTTGTTGGGCATCAGTGCACTTCATCTAGAGAGCGACTATCAGGTTAGGGTAACATACTGGTACTTCCATTCTGAAAAACAGTCACATTGTGAACACAATTATTCTAAAGATTATCTTCAGCTCTGAGAATTTTGTTTCATGTTTTGATCTGTCCACCATGGGTCTCAACTATCCCCGAGTTTAAAGATTGTCTATGATTTTGTCTGTTACCTAATGGTCTGTTCCTTGTAAATTTATTTTTTGTTAAAATTTTAAGATTGGAGTATAACTAAATAATGACAGTTATTTGAGTTTTAGAATCATATCCTTCAGAAAATGCATGTTATGCAAAAATCATTGTAAGTGTATAACAGTAAAATGTAAAATATGCCCTTAATTTTGGGTCTTTGTCACATAGTCAGTTTGGCTTTGCACCTGATACTTGAGCTAAGAGGTTGAGAAGTATGACTGTCCTTCATAACATTTTCAGTTTCCTTGCAAATTATTGAGAACTGCAGTCATACACTAGATATACAAGTCAACACTGGCTGTAGTTTGGAATGGAGTGACCGTCAAGGAAAGTGACCCCACTGTCATAATCAAGTTAACTATTCAAGACAGGTATACATTTGTTTAAAACAAGTTGAAATACTTTACAGTGCCATCTTTTTGAAATTCTAATCAGCTATATGAGATTTACACAGCCAATAAAGTGGCTGATGGGGACAGAAGTTGACTGTGGATAATGGTGACACCCATGCTATTGTCTGATCATGGTTAAGCAGTCTCTGATCTGGCTTAGCAGGAGCAGACTCATACAGTGTATTTACTGATATCTGGGTAAAATTATTGCTCTTGTGACTTACACAGGTATGTGTGCAGGGGGTGGTGGGTGAGTCGTGGCTGTTGTAGTGCATCTAAGAGTAATACGTTGGCCATAATTTCTTTCACCTTTCATCATATTTGAATTTCAGCACTGAACACAAAAAGTGGTTATCTTTGGTTGAACGGCCAGAATATACATTAAAGCAAATGATCATTGGCACTGTGTTGCAGAGAGTAATGTTACCTTCTCACACTGATTGGCTCTCTGGTTGAGTTCTTGACTGTGGCTCTTTCTGTGCAGAGTCTATATACCCTTCCTGTCTTTGTGTGGGTTTTATTCAGATAAACTGGTTTCTACCAATATCTCAAAGACATGTAATAGGTAAATTGTCATTCCTCCAATTTGCCTGTAAGCAGGTGTGCAGTGAGAGTGACTAATGTGTGTGTGTGTGTGTGTGTATGTGTGTGTGTGTGTGCATGTTTGTATGTGTAAAAAAATATATCACCAATATTATCTCAACTCTTCTATATAGCACTAAAAAGTTAATAAGTTAATAAGTAACTGTTTTCAAAAATAAGGTAGAAATATCACAGAACACATCAACCCTCTGAGCTTTCTGATCAGCTGGTGAGTCCATATGTCTAGCTGTATGAGTTTTTTTTAGACAGACTTAGTAGGAGGGCTCCATCTTTCAACCCTGCTTAGAGGTGTTTACAGAAGTTTCCTATAACTTTTGTTGGCTGAGGACAGTGTGGTCATTAATTAATTAGTTTTTCTTATAATCAAGCCTTAGATGTTTGTACAGAAGGTCACTATATCTTGAATAAAGGCAGTTCACATCATGCTACAGTGTATTAATGTAGTTAATATTTTTCACTTTCCTAAAAAAAACAGTGGCTATCTTTTGCAGCTAGTGTTAAGGCAGGTTGTGTATACATATGTCTTTAAGAGCATAAACTTAAAACACAAGTTATTACCATTCTGTGATAGACAAACTCTATGAACCTCATATCAATGAAAATTTTAGGTTGAAACCCAAAATATCTGAAAAAATAGATGAGGAATAAAAAATATATATTTTTACTTTTTTGCAGGGACAGTCCACCCTGCTCCCCCATAGCCCCTGCTACTTTTATATACCAACTCTAAGATTGCACAGCAGTGGAGAAAGTAAAAATCCCCTTTCCTCACTGTACCATGACCTCCCACAAAGTAATACTGCTATTTAGTGATCAAATGCATTTTGATTGCTTATGTCTGTATTAACAAAAATGTTTGATGACCTGAACTTCAAAGAATTTCCCTGCTCCCAAATATGTCATTGTGGCATTTTGTTTGTTCACTTTTATTCCAATCTGACATCAGAGGAGTATGAAGAAGATGGCTGTGTTTGTGGGGTAAGGGTGAGGAAGCATGCAGCAAATATGTATGATGACAACAGTGTGAAATATATGAGTTTAATGCCAGAGGTCTGCATAGGAAGTGACTAGAACATTTTTATTAGCAGGGTGTAGGGGGTATCCTTTCTAGTTTGGTTTTATGCATCATTGTAAGCATTTGTTCCTCAGTTTATTATAAAATATATATTTTTGTCAACTTTGAGCTTAAGCCTTGGGCACAACTTATTTTATCCTTAAAAGAAAATAACACTGAATTTCTTACTTTAGTTAATAAGTAAGTTTTGTTGATGCTTTTGCTGGATCAAAAGATTAGAAATGTGCGGGTAAAGTGGTGGAAGAGGGAAGGTTAGAGGAGTATTTGTTTTATATTGGAAGAAGAATTACCTGAATAGGTAGGCAAAATACTGGAAAGGTAGTAAGGTTTAGGGCTACAGAAATGAGTGACTTATGGTAGGATAGCAAAAGGAAAGGACAGAAACATTCTGAGGATCTGAAAAATTACTGTGGCCTTTTAAAAAGGGATTAGTTAGTGCATATGAGAGCAATAGCTAAGGTGAGCAGACAAATATTGAGAAAGGGGAAAAAAAAGAAAAAGTAGCTGACGATGAAGATGGAAAGATAAGGAGGGATGAGGGGATCTATATCACTTTGTTGAATTGCTATTCAGTGAATAGACATTCATAGAACCTCTGTTTATCGAAGCCACTAATGATTGAATGGCTTTTTAAGTGAAAATTTAGCTAGGCAACCAACGGTAATCCAGCCAAGCAGCCATAAAAACAAAAACATAAAATTTAAAACCTACCAAGGTGGGGAACTACACCCCCCCACACCCCCAATTGGGGGGGGGGCAGCATACCGCCAACTAAATATACCAACTCCGAGATTTCACTACAGTGGGAGAAAGGGCAAATTCCAGATGGTGGCCAACTGCTGGTTTGCCCTGGGAAAAATGTGCCATTCGATAAATAGTGACTTTGATAAGAGTTTTGATGAATGGCTATTCGCTGAATAGCAATTCAACAAAGTGATATAGATCTTGGAGGAGGACTGCAGAAAGAACAGCAAGATCAGCCATGGAAACCTTAGTATTATTTATAAGTAATTAAGTGATATAAAAGCTATGGGTGTTATAAGAGTGCAAAACATGGATAAATAAGAATGGTCACTGTGAAGAGGATGAGATATGGAAGGAAACATGATGGATGACAGTGCATTAAAAGAAATTGGACCTAGAGAAGTTGAATGTGTAAGCCTAATTCACAGATATTATGGAGCTCTAGTATGTGTATGTAAGGAGGGCTACAAACCTGTTTTCAAGCGCTGGAGGCTTGGTCAGTATGAGGTGAAGCACCTTTATATGTTGGGGTTCTATGAGGCAGTATTTGAAATTTATGGGGGCAGTCAAGGGCCATAAGGATAATAATTTATGGCAAGGCAATATAGGAATGTTGGGAACTTTGCTTGTTCAGGATTTATAAACAAGGAAAAAGCTGGACTTAGGAGGAACTCAAAGTGCTGGCAGGGGGAATGAGGAAACAAATAGCCAGAATGTGGAAGCAAGAGATAATAAGGAGCTGTAGAGGTAGGAATGGTGGATAACTAAGAGGTAAAGAGTGGTAAGAGTAAGTAGGGGAGTACATATTGATAGATGGAATAAGGGAGATGAAGTAAGGGAGGTGCAGCTTGTTGTAGAAGTGGACTAGGGGTGCATGAAGTTTTGAGAGCTAATGAATATTTCCAATCCAAACTTTGGTTGCGGTGCATCTATTTATGGCATTGTGGATGTAAGTTCATAGTGGGAGACTTGAATAAATGTCCTTATCAATAATATTTTGCCATACTATTTGAAGTGGACCATGGAAGTGCTTGTTGTGTCTCGACTGAAAATGGAGGATCAAGCAAGTTGATATATTTATTGATTTATTGATGGTTGCATAAAAAGTGATAACATTTGTAGCTATATTTTCACTGTGAATTATGGTTATGTACTCATTTCTTCAAGCACAGCTAAGTGATTGAAGTGCTCCCACATATGTGCAGGTACTTAAATAGTTTGAATTTTGAATGAGTTTTTTTTGGCTCCTCAATTTTAGTTTAAGGAGGTATCACTCTGGGGGGACTCTTCCAGGGTCACCATTTAACCACAGGTGCAGCCACTCACGCGCGCGCGCACACACACACACACACACACACACACATACACACACACACACACACACACACACACACACATACACACACACACACACACACACACACACACACACACACACATACATACACACACACACACACACACACACACACACACACACACACACACACACGCACATGCACACACACATCAGGATGGCATTTACTCAGCGGCTTTGAAGCTCTTGGTCTTCCACACCTACCATACAGGAGGCGTCCTAATTTATAGGCCCTAATTAATAGTCATTCTATAGCAACACAGCATTGTAAATCGTGTATGCACTGTATTTACATATAATACCTCTTGCCTATGTACACTTTATGTTACTCACTGTACTTACTATATGATCCATGAAAATAGTAACTGATTTCTAACAGCCTGACAGGCATAGGTCATGGCAGAAAATGGTCTGACAACCAGCCTACCAACACAGTCAGTAAAAATAATTGATAAGTAAATAAATAAACAAACAAATACATACAATTTAAGTGCAAAATCCTTGATCTGTTTCTTAAATCACTGTCCTAGTCTCATTCAACACCTTTTTAAAAAGTAATAGTGTTCTAGAATATTACAGGGAAAGCTTTATACATAAATGAGCTCACATTTCTAGTTGAATTTCCTGATAGATGTCTGCTATTTGTTCTGTGTATAACCACATGTAATATATCAGTAATTACATGATAAGAACTCCTTTACTTAAAATAAAAGTAAGTGTTGATTAGACACATCCACTCAGCTTGCCTTTGGTAAATCCAGCATTTTTCAGAAACAGCAGATTACTAGCCACTCTGATATACAGATGACTTGCGGCTAATAAAACAAAAATATGGTCCTTACATTTTAAACCTGCGTACTAGTTGCTGCTGTATATTGTATCACTGGAGCTGCAAAACATTTTCTGGCTTTATCAAATATATATAAACAGGTGTGACACAATTTTCAAACACAAGCAACTACTTGTATGCACAAAGTGAGAGTAACTGCGCTAAACTGATGTACTGTGCAAGTGCTGTCACATTCAAGGGCAGCTGTGCATGCAGTACTCTGCTATGACATCTGCAGAGATTTATAACAGTGAGTAGAGACAGAAAAGAAATTATGTTCTGTTATGCAATGGCATTAGTTTTGAAACAAGGTAATATATTTTTAAATAATACCATTGGATAATAGCAATATATCACATCATTGATAATGGAAATGTAGGTTTATCCATGAGTGCTTTTGTTTGGTCATCCTGTCTTTTCCTTCTTGACAGCACCAGCCACAGGTAAACTCTGCAATACCTACATCTAAGTATGATTTATGCTAAACAGGCACACAGATTTTTTGTGTGCAGAATCTCGTAAACAACATCTGACATCTGGTATACTATGAAGCTATATATCAAAGTCCCTGTCATTCAGCTAAATGTTTGCCATTAAAACTGTGGTAATCATTTATCAGACTCATATCAATAGACCCTTTCCACAAAAAGTACATTCTGTTATATTGATTATTCATAAATAAATAAATAAATAAACACATACATACATACATACATAATACATACATACATACATACATACACAAATAAATTAATAAATAAATAAACAAATAAGAAAACAAAAAAGAAATAAGAGCAATATTTACAAACTGCCCTGATTTGTGCACCTTTTCTTCTCAGGTTTTTAAATTTGTCTCTATTTCTTAAGATAAGATAAGATATTGAGGGTTGTGATGAGAATAACAGATATTCAAATGAAAGGTCAAGGCTGGCAATAAAGACTACACTTATATTTATGGGAAAGCAGAGGACTGTCTGTCTGCCTGTCCATCTATTTTTTGAATGCTATCCCCCTCCATTGCCCTCCTGGGAGCTGTCATACATGCAGCAACTGGTTTATGTGTTCCTAGCTCTCCTCCAGATGGCTGACATAAATACCTGCATCACCACACAGACATTCCCTAGCATCCGCTGACATGTGCATGTGTCCCACACACCAGCTTACAAGGGCTGCCATTGCTGGTTTGAAATGCCAGTTTCACAAACCTCAAAAGCAACTGCTGTTAGGCAAGTCTTCACTTGCACGGGAATAGCTTGGCAAGGCAGGATCATTATATGTTCCACTCACCCCTGTGTGAGAAAGCTAGTGTGAACCATGCGGTCTCACTCTCCCATACATAACTCTGCCAATGCCCAAGCCATTATATAACTTTGATCATATGGGTTATAGTCAGGGCTTTGTCTCCTATGCCATAGACACGGGACTTAAGAGCAGATATTCTGAATGACAAAATGTCCTTAAAGAGTTAAAGACTTGTTAGATGCATACCATTGTGCAGGTTTTTACAAAATGACCTCTAATGTACATAGCACAGAAATAGATATAAGAAATAAAAGGTGACAAGTATGCAAATAATGAGGTAGTGTTGTTCTGTAGGGAAGTTACTTTTTAACAGTAATAACCTGAATAGATCATCTCTGAGGTATTTTAATTTGTTCACTCATCTGTTGCACGGTACCTTTTCAAACTACTTAACAGAGAGTGAATTTAAATTATTCACTACCAGGATTATGTCCATTTTCATGGAAAATGGAAAATTATGAACCTTGGGCAAAGCCCATCCTAATGGGTCATGTGGGTTCTCTGCTAAAGGGTGAAGTCTCACATTCACGTTGGATCCCTATGGTTATGCACAATCCAGGAAAATGTAATTTGGAGTGCTAATTAAAAAAATTATAAGTTCGTCTGACAGACTGAATGATTCATGTAGTTCTGAGATGCAGAGAATTCAAAAATGAATGTTCCTGACAAATAAAAAAAAAAATAATGCTTACTAATTTGTATTTTTTCTGTTTATTTATTTACTTATTTGATGAAGTATAAGTGAACATGTCAAAAAGGACCATTTTCAACAACAACATTATTCATTAAGTAGTTTTTCTATTCTGTTTGACTGTTTACTTATTTGATAGTGTAATAATATACAGGATACTGAAAGAAGATTCCAGTGTACCTGTTGAAGGCAGATTGACTACTTAAGCATTCATTGTAGGATAATTAGGAATTCCATGAATGCTAGTATGATTCAAAAACACATCTTGCACATGCAACACAACTCAAATGTGACAAACAGCTACGCCAACTCCACTACCAAAATTCTCAGCACATACATTATGGACCCCAAGGATTTCAGGAAAACACTACAGATTACGTCAAAATCTGTAGCAAAACTAAAAAATATATATATAACAGTGCAACCTGCTGTTAATATACTGAAACAAGCATCAGTGATGCAAGCCATAAATGAGGATGAGGCTGTGCATCCTAGAAGGCAGCCAGTTCGAGTCAGAGCAAGACTGCAATTAAGCTAGTTGTCAGACCAGCAAAGAATTGACAGATACCAACTAGACAAAAAAATGGTGCAGACTGTCTATAACATGTTTCCCACATATGCCTGTGCAGACCCAGTGAGGAAACTTCTTCCCCCTGAAATTGGTGTGTCAGCCTGAGTATACTCACATCTGGAACATTCCAGAGACACACAAGGGAGTCTTTGGCAGTTTAAGACAGCTGCCAGTCGTATCCTAGCCAAATTCATGGCAGCAATATGCAGCAAGGTGGATGACTACCTACACTTCCCATGCACACTCACAGAGCAGAGAACTGTAATGCACCAGTTCTACAACACTGCAAACTTTCCCCATGTACTCAGTGCAATAGATCACATATATATACCTATCAAGACACCAGTACATCCAGAATCTGGCTGATACATAAACAGAAAGAGATGACCATCCATCATCTGCAAGGTTGTGTGTGCAGCAGATGGCAGCATAACAAACATCATGGCAACACATCCAGAAAGTGTCCATGATGCTGCCATTTGGAGGGGAAAGTGGACTAAGGGCTGGATTCCGGCAAGGTGAAATACCTGAGGGGCTGCTACCGGGTAAGTACAGGAAATACAGCTGAGTTGCAACTGAAGTATCCCCCTGTCAACAATATCCAGTCTGAACAAAAGTGTTTTTACACCCCCAGTAGGTGACTGTGGTTATCTTCTTGAGCCATGGCTAATGAACGCATTACCGTGATCTGTCCAACCCTTCCTAGGAGACCTAAAATAGAGCACATGCAACAACCAGAAACACTATAGAGCATGTGTTTGGTGTACTGAAACCTAAGTTCAGATGTCTGTACACATCCAGGGCTGCACTTCAATACACACCTGAGAAGGCATCATAGATGATAAGGTGTGCCATGCTACACAGCATGCTAACCTGAGCACATGGCATTCTTCCAGCTGCAGGTGTGGGTGAACTACCTCAAGAACCACAAATGTCTGAAGAGGACATCCCCCAGTTATTGGAGGAGGGGCAGGAGGACATAGGGGACAGAAGTCACAGGTGTAGGCAACATAGGGTGTGACCACAAGTGCAGGCCCAGGCAACACAGCATTGTCTGACCCATACATCTGAGTCATGACAAGCCACATGTACATGAATGCACAGATTAAACATTGATGTTCAGGTGTTGCCCCACAACTGCAACATGCATTGCATCTAATAGAAAGTACCCACTAGATGTACATGCTGAGCATCACACATAACATGAGACTAACCTATTCCAACATGAACATATGCAAATGTGTCAAAAATAAAAACATTAACTCTGGGCACAACCGACTTAGGTATGCATACACACTCATTCTGTTTTGTCACTGTAAGTTCAGCAATAAGGGACACACATCAGTACTTCACTTACATATCTGTACAATATCATAACATGAAAAAGAAGAAATCACCCATGACATCATGCATTTTTATTTCAGAAACACATATCACATCACAGTGGTATTGAAATAATGAGTCAACTATGTCTACTACAATGTTGGACACATTTTGATATAGTCTTGGTTAACCTCACTGATATCTCATAACAAAGTTCACCCTGCTATGACCACATACAGACACATCTTGCCCTGTTTGCTCCACAGAGGAGATAGATGGGGGCACAACATGTTCAGATGAAGGAGCATGACTTTGAGTTGAAGGCCTTGTGACTGGTGGGACCTCAGCAGATGTGCCAGGATTTGACATCTGTGCAGGTTGGCAAACCAAGAAAAGAGGCAAAGGAGGCTCCAAATCCACAAACAAGGTTTAATAAACTTAAACCAGTAAAGTGAAGCGCTTTTCGTCGGGTCAAGAGACCAGACTCCTTCAGACAAATTCAAGTAACAGGCACCATTATTAAATACACAACCATTTCCCTCCATTCAAATCTAACCAATCGGTTGTGCCACATAGTTCTCAATTCAATTAATCAATTAAGATTCATCATTTAAGCAAAAAAAAGCTATTTTTTTAAAAAGGTCCAGGTGTACTCTCCAATCCAACTGGTGAATCTAGGGCATTTTGAGGAAATGTTACAACTGCCTGATGTACACAGACAACCCCTCCCTCCTACCACCAAACACTAATACATGCAAGAGATGCAGTTATACAGCCAAACTAGTAGCTAATCTCTCTCAACCCAAGACTGGATCAGACAGTCAAGAGAAGAAGGGAAATACTTGCATCACACCACCAGTCTTACATAGACCCATTAAACCAGCATTGGCAAAAAACACACATAAATACATGAAAACATACTCGGAGGCTCTAAATAAAAATCTGCAAAACCAACAGACCTTCAAAGCAAACATCCAAGCAACCTCCACCCCTCAACACAAACCATGAAACACATACTTCACAAAACCAGTGTGCCATGCAATCACAGCCCTTAAGGCAAAATAACATACCCAACATACTAGTGATAGGTGACTCTATAATCAGGCACACTGATGTCCCACTCACTAGGCTGAATAAGGAGAAGGTTACTGTTAGCTGCCTGTCAGGTGCCAGGATCCGCCACATAACACAAACACTCAGATCACTCCAGAACAAGTACAAATATGACTCTGTCATTGTCCATGTTGGTGTGAATGACCTGAGCCGTTCCTCCCTGGACTACATGAAGAGATAAATGGAAGAGCTCTCTGATCAATTAGCCCAGGCCGGTATGACCCTGACCCTGAGGGCATCCTGCCCTCACCAACAATGATGCCATGGTATAAAGAAAAAATTCTCGATTTCAACAATTGGCTAAGTTTCTGGTGTCATTCAAAGGGGATCCAGTGTCTGTCCGCCTGGGATGACATGCTCAACAAGCCACGCTGCTTCGCTAGAGATGGCTTGCACCTATCACCTTTAGGCTTTTGAATACTGGCCAAGGCTCTTGCCATCCCCATAGTGCCTTTTTTAGGCAAGGCTAAAAAGACAAACTGACCACCATAAAACAGCACAAGTAACAAAAAACTCTACTCAATGCCAGAAGTCTAATCCTCAAAATGCATGCACTCGAGGCACTCCTAAGTATGGAGAAAATCAATATATGTGCAGTAACAGAAACCTGGTTTAAAACTCAAGAGAGCACCCCAGCACTACCAGGCTACACCTCATACCATAGATTTTGGCCACAGAACCCAAACCGAAATACAAAAGGCGGGGACGTATCCATATTCATCAAGGATACCCACACCTCCAGGTTAGTGGCACAGCATGATGCTTCAGAGATCATCCACTTGCAACTAACAATGGGCAAAACTGCAATTCAAATTGTAGCTTGCTACAGATCATCCACCATGTCCCAGGACCCCCATTCCATGTTTCTGGAAACACTGGGAAACATAAATGTCCTACCAAACACCCTAATATTGGGTGATTTCAATTACCCAAACATTAACTGGGAGAACTACTCAAGTACTAACTCTCTTGCCCAACTTTTCCTAGAATTTATAAACTCAAACACCCAGGTTCAACTGGTCAACACTCCCACCAGAGGTGACAACATATTGGACCTGGTCATCACCAACATGGGCGACCAGTGTTCCACACCAGAGGTCAACCTCTCACTGGTTAGATCTGACCATAAACAAATCACTTTGGATATCCATATTCCGCCTCCACCCCCAGACAAGAAAATCACCGTGAAAAACTTTAAAAAAGAAAATTTCACATTCTTAAGACTGAGGTGGAAAGTTTCAAAGCCCCCATGCTGAAGGATAACACTGTCCAAGCTGCAAAATGCTTTACTAATGCATTCTATGGGCAGCTACAAGAATGCATGGATCATGCCATCCCAAGCAAAACCAAGACTCACTCCTCCAGGAAAATGAAACCAGTCTGGTGGACTCCTGCCATAAACAAGCTATACAATAGAAGGAGGAAACTAGTACAGAAAAGAGTAAAATCCCAAGAAGGGAAAACATCCCTTATCAGTATCAGCAAGAAACTACGATCCCTCATAAAATCATCCAAGGTGAGCTTTGAAAGAAAAATTGCCAAGGACTCCAAAGATAACCACAAGGCATTCTTTGGCTCTGCCAAGAATCTAAGTGGCAATACTCAGATCTGCTTGGAGTTAGTGCAGAATGGCACAAAATACACTGAACCAACTGATATCGCCAACATCCTGGCAGACAGGTTCAGCGCAAACTTCACCCACCTCTCACCCCCAAAAGGGCCTATAACCATACCAGAAGAATGTAGAGTCCCTGAAATCACAGACACTCAGGTTAAAACAGCCCTCTCCAAAGCCAAAAACACAGCATCAATGGGAACAGATGGTGTCCCAGGCTACGTCCTACATAAGCTCAGCCCCTCCACAGGCTACATACCCATAGAGTGGTGCACTGCAACAGTTATTCCACTCCACAAAGGTGGAGCCACAACAGACTCCGGGAACTATCGCCCTATAAGCCTGACTAGCTTGATCTGCAAGAATATGGAGCGCATCATCATGGAACTCATTAACAGAGACATTGGGAACCTCCAAACAATGGACCCTACCCAGTTTGGCTTTGTTAAGGGCAGATCATGCTTCCTAAACCTGGTGGACTTCTTTGAGACAGTTATCAAGGCTATAGAAGAGGGAAAGGTGGTACACCCAGCCTATTTAGACCTCGCTAAGGCCTTCAACAACATTCCCCATTCTGGTATTATAGACAAGCTCACCAACCTGAGCATAAACCCCTATGTCACAAGATGGGTTGCCAACTGGCTCACGGACAGAACCCACATGGTGAGAATTGCGGAAGCTAGGTCCATCTCTAAACCACTTACAAAAGACGTTCCCCAGGGCTCAGTCCTAGGACCCCTCCTGTTCGGTATATACTTCTCAGAGGTACAGGCAAGCACATGAGGATTATGGCTGACCAAGTTCACAGACAACTGCAAACTAGGGGCTATAATTGACTCTCTGGCTGACACAGACATCCTCCAAAGGGTCTCACTGAGATGGATACCTGGTGTCAAAATCATGGCCTCAAGCTAAATGCCAAAAAGTGCATAGTCATCCCCTTTGGAAAAAACAAAGTACCCACAAACTACCACATAGGTGGCAGTCCCCTAAATACAGAAGACATAATAAGGGATCTGGGGACCCAAGTAGATAGTAATCTCACCTTTGATAATCACATTGCCAAAGTGGTTAGAAAATCCTTCTACGTGGCCTACCTAATCACAAAAGGGTTTGCATCCAGATCAAAAGAGGTCATTGTGCTCCTCTACTTATCACTCATCAGACCTATCATAGAGTACAACACCCCATTTGGGATGTACCTTACAAGACACCTGCAACAGCTGGAAAGACCACAGAAGTACCTCACCAAGAGGATCACTGGCCTAAAACAGATGCCCTATGCAGCACGACTGAAAAAACTCCAGTTCTACTCGGTTGCATACTGCCTACTCAGAGGTGATCTCTGCCTGACATACAAGTCCATGACCAACCCAGAATTGATGGACATGCTCCACCTAAAGAAAACCTTATCCCCTTGAGCCACACGCTCTAGGGATCTAAACCTCACCACAACAATAAATAGGACATGTTGGAGGGATAGATTCCTGCCCCAGAGACTTCCCATGCTTTGGAACAAGAAGAGCTCCTTGCTAATACTCTTCAAAAGAAACCTTGACGAGTGGATGGGAAACAGAAAGTTTACCTCAGGGATCACTTCAGTGGCAATGCTGGAGAGAGGCACAGAGAACTAATCTAAGGGGGCGGCGAAAGCCAACACATTCTGGCTAGGCTTATAAATGCATTCGGGCAGATAGCCTAGTACCAACCTATGAACCTATGAACCTAGGTATAGCTGGAAAAAATGTGTTCATATTTAAATTACTATATATGTGAAGCAAAATCCAAAACCACATATTGTAAATGGATATACATATAAAACCACACACCACTCTATTCTAAAATTAAAAATTAAAAGGAAAAAATAGCTTTCAAACAACAGTCAGCCTTAATCTTGAATATATATATGCTAAACATCTATATTGTTAATTATACTATGAACATCCATTATTTTATATAAGTTTAACATGAAAAATATAATTAAATAAAACACACAAAAATTCACCTAGTGAGGCTTCTCAATTTTAGTATACAAGCTATTGAAATCACTTCATTTAAGCCTGGTTTTCTACTCGAATCAAGACGTAACTGCCATAATACCTGTTGTCTTTCTAACATCAAGGGGAAAGGGCTACCTTTTATATTTGGGTTGATTTATTCAATCACCCTAAATGAAAATACATGGCCAGGGTGGCTAGCACAATGTCTTGCTAAGGCATTCTCATTTTTACCCCTGCTAATACTATATGTGTTTGTGTACCCTTTCCTTCAATTTTCTATCGATCTTATAGTATGCTGGGCATGCCTGGCACTGTGCAAGGTAAATCACACACAGATTTAGAATTACAATTATACCTTCCATTGACCCTATATATTTTGTCATGAATTGTAAAAGTACACCCTGATGTCATGTATCTACAAAGACTGCAAGCTTTGCATTTAAACATGCCTGGTGTTCGTACTGTTACATACTTAGTTGCTTCCAACAGTGATTTAATGTTTCTGCCTTACTTAAAAATTACAAAAGGTATTTCCCCTATCCTGTTAGTCATTTCATCATCAAATGAAAAAAAGCTTCCAATTCTAGGTAAAAATATTTCTAATGCAATAGACATTGGTACTAAATGGTGTTATAAAACTAGAAGAAAAAGTCACAATGGGGTTATATTCCTCATTCCCAAAATTACATGAGTAAACCTCATTACTAATAGTTTCATCCAGTACCCCAAAGTTGTTAACTAAACCTAAAATTGGTTTGTAAACTCCCCTCCTTCTTTTTTGTTGTACTTCTTATGTGAGTTCTATAATTAAATGTTCAGGGTAGCCTCTCCTTAAGAATATTTGCTTAAAGTCCTACATTCCTCAATAAAATGTACTTCTTCCGTGACCATCCTAGCTGCATGTACTAGCTGACCTTTCACTACTGATCTTTTTTGGTGAAGGGGATGAGAGCTAGAGAAGTGCTGCATTGAATTTGAGTAAGTTTTCTTATGGAAAATTCTTGGTGAATAGGATTCTTTTATATTATCCTTCACTAGCAAGATGTCTAAATAAGGAATATAGTCTTCCTTAAAAGAACTTGTAAATTTTAAAAAGTTAGTAGTGCCATTCAGATGTTCTAACACATCATTTACTGCTAAAATATCCCCTTTAAACAAAATAAAAATGTCATCCAAAACTCTTGTGTAGAAACAAATGTGCAGGTTGGACCATGAACAGGGATTTCCTATGGTCAATGGTGGTTCTGTGGACAGGTGGCCTGCCTCTCACAGGTTGCAATCTTCTGCGCATAGTCATGGAACACAGAATCTTGCTAGTAATATGACACTGCTGCAGTACCATAGAGGCCAGGGTTTCCATTGACAATGCCACAGCTAGCAGTCTCTCGTTTTGAGCAGTCAAGGAAGCCATAATCTCACCATGTCTGCACTTTTGTCCTTCACGCATGACACGTAGCTGGTGTGCCACATGATCTGTAGTATGGGCAAGTGAATGAACGTCTGAACGATGGTGTAGCTGTGCCCATATTTTTTGCCTGGAGCAGGAGGTGCACATGGTCTGACATTTGGCTGTGTCCAACATCTGCCTGCCTACATCTATGGCAATGACCTGTGTCTGGTTGTTGTGTGGATATGCCAGCAGCAGTGCTCCCAACTGTAGTATGTTGATCAATGACTTCCTCTCTGTTCAACTTCCACTGTGTCATCATCCTTTGAATCCGTCGACAATTGGGTCTCCACCTCTGAAGTTCATCTGGTGCAACATCCGTGTCAGCTTCAGAGATGCAATCTCCAACAACTCAAGGTCCTCTGTGACAGAGGCCATAATGCCATGGTGATACTCATCATGAACAACATCATGGTCACTGGATGGGCTGCTGGATGATACAGATAGTTGATGTGTTACAAGATACCAACCCACAGATCAGGACAATGTGCCTACAGCATATGATAAATATAAAACACAATTGGCATATATATTTCACTGCAATGTTAAAAACAATACTCACTTCACTTTCAGTCTAATGTATGAATGTTTCACAGAATGTATATACCATAAGTACATAATCTATTAACATGACCAGCCAACATACATGACATATGTGATGCATAAAACATAGCAATACACCTGGCATATTCTCATGGGATGTTGTTTGATCCACTGTGCTGAACTTCAGTTATTGTAGGGAACAAAAAGTCATTACAGATCATATAATTCATGTCATGTATCAGGTAAGCACAGTTAAAAAAGACTGAATGTGTAACATGCCCATTGCATTCATATGTGCACGTGAGCAATCCTGCTGTGTAGAGGTTGTGGTTTGTACTGTGGATCCTGCATTGGCGAAGTAAACAGAAAGGAAGCACAGTCATGTGGTTATCAAAACTAATACTGACAGCATCACATATAGAACACAGTAATATGGAGTAAAATACTCATGTGATGTACATTGCAATTGTACACCAGAAGGGGTATTGACAAAGATTACAGTCATCATGTGTGCTTAACATTGTTGAAGGCTTTGACAATATCAGTGTAACATACCTAATCTTTCTTTACTTGACAATGCATGGCTTGCCCCTCCACTGGCTGTACCTGTAGTGTTTAAGGTTATGGAAACAACAATGTAACAGTAAACAACAGTACCAATATAATGAGGTGTGGGTACCATCATACTTAATCTTTCTTTACTTGATAATGCATGGCATGCCCCTCCACTGGCTGTACCTGTAGTGTTCGAGATTATGGAAACAACAATGTAACAGTAATTTCAAGACAACTTTTTTCTAGGAAATTATGAAAACTTCTGTAAAACTTAATATTTATATTAAATATGACATTAAACATGTACTTTTTGAAATGATTACCTTTAACAGATGTTTTAATTACCATTACAGAAATTCAACTTTGGTGGACAGCATTAATGATGATGTCATTTTCCAAAAGAGAAAGTTGTCACCCCTGGGATGGTGGGTGATTTGGAAAACATTGATACACACAAGATAAGACTTAAGGATGAGCACATTTTTGCAGTTAAGTGAATCAACAGCATATGTCAAAATAAACAATATGCATTCCTGTGCAATGCAAACATCTGTATTACACTATCTGTTAGAAATACTGACATGACATGTGAAAAGTATCAACAATGGTGTTATACAGCATAACTTGCAGTATCTGTACAGTCTGTGACTGGGAGTAGAACCCTTGCCATTACATATATGTCGAATACAGTTCCAAAAACAACAGCTCCAAAACCAGCAGCATCATGCCACCACAGTCTGCTTGCATTTCGTATTATAATGCTAAATCACTTAACAATTAACTTATAGAAAGCATCAGAGTACCTTTGGATCCACAATAAATTGACACGGTACTGTTAACACCTTTGTTATGTAGCATCATTGAAGGAATATCCATAACAGTATATGAATATGGTATAACACTATTTTAGGAGTCATGATTTGATAAATGTCCATAACATCAACATCCCATACTAGATATAGATTCTGTCACAACCCATAGGCTTCTGTAGTTAGACCACAGAGTGCAATGAATTACTAGTAAGAATTGCAGATGATCTCTAAATCCTCATCCATATACTGTTATCATTCGCATAAGATGTCTGTCTATACAATTGCATATATGACTAAAGTAAACAATTTAGAAGAGCAGCACCTGTATGCATAAATTTCAAGACAACTTCTCTCTAGGAAATTATGAAAACTTCTGAAAAACTTAATATTTATATTAAATATGACTTTAAACATGCACTTTTGAAATGATAATATCTTTAACAGATGTTTTAATTGCCATTACAGAAATTCCACTAGTTGCCAATGTACCTCTCACTCAGACTCACTGATTCAAAGTGCACCTTGTTTTTACATAACTTTAAGTATCATTTGTGCCATACATAATTAATGAGGTTAATCAGAAATGAAGTCCTTGGAATCACATTTGCCCACATCCATGCAAAACACCATTATGTGCCAAACAAGAATCTCACTTAAACACCCAATTGGTATTGATAAATGGTATCATGTGTAGCACATGCTCTTAATCTTCCAATAATCTTAGAACATGACATTAGCACTACTTTCAGATATTGATTTTTGATACATTTACTGACCAGATCATTGCTAACTGCAAACTGATTAGTACCTTAGTGAACATTTCTCTGTGATTCTTTTTTTTTTTTAGATTTGATAAAAATTGCAAATCATTATGGCAACTTTGAGGAGGCTGCAATGTGTCCTTGTGCCCAATTAGACTGAGGAGGAGATGACACATATGTTGCAGGTCTATGCTGGATTGGAGCAGAGGATGACAGCCAGGCCTAGGAGCTTCACTATGATCAATTTGTGGAACCGGATCACGAGGGAGCATTGATGGAGGACTGGGATTTTCCATACTGGAGTGTAGGTTCATCACCACTATGATAACCAGCATCGGAGAAACACAGCTGAGATTCAAAGGAAGGTTGACAAGGTACGGAGGCAGCCCATAGATCCCTACAATATGCAGCAACATTCTACATATTCGTTAGTATTCCTACAGATGTTACAGATATTTATTTGACCCATATATATCATATACATTTTGTTATAAACATGTTTTGGCTCCTGTGCAAATAAGCTTGAGGGGATAATTCAGTGGGCTTTGTATCCACTGTCCTCTTGACTATGGGATTGATAGCCATGTTGTTATTTTATCTAATAATTAATTAATAGCTGTAACTATATCCTTTGAAGTTATACATATGTTTTACAGCATTTAAATACATAATTTCACATATGCAACTGTCCTCATGCATCACTGATGCTTACAGCATCTCGTCCACGAATGATCATGCATTTCATAGTTTTCCATTATCGTCCCACTATTTAAAGCTTATATAAATCATATAGATGTTTTTATAATCATAGTTTGCAATTCTCAGTCAATACCATTCTCAGTATACCACCCCCCATCAGCATGTGTGTACAGTTAAACAATACCACTACGGATTTTGTGAATAGCGAGTACAATAAGAGGAAAGTACAAAAAATATGTGCGGAGGTTAAGAGATGCAGATCTATGATAGCTAAACCTTCTTTCTCAGAGAATAATCAAGATGAAGCGGTCACTATACGTACACATAATAAAGTTATATGTTTGCTTACATATAACCATAATACTGCTAATGTTAAAAAAAATATTATGAAACATTGGCACATCTAACAAGATATACCAGAGTTATGTATGATAAATGAAGAAAGACCGGGTTTTTGTTATAAGAAAAATCAAACTTTGAAACAGATGTTATATTATAAAGAACAAACATTACTGCATAGTAAGGCACAATCTAATAAGAAAAGAAGTTCTGAATGTGGTAGATGTATCTTTTGTAGTTTTATAAATAATGATAAGACTTTTGTTCACCCTGTTGATAAGAAGATCTATAGATTAAATTCATATGGTAACTGTGAAACTCGAAATGTTGTTTATTTGGCTAGATGTGTTTTAGGCCAAGCATATTATGTGGGGAAAACAAATCAAAGATTAAAACACTGCATTTGTAATCATCTGTCTGAGGTCAGAAGAGAAGTAGTCACTAACACTGTATATGAGCATATTAAAGATAAGGGATTCAAACACAATTTTAAGTTTTCTATTTTAAAGTTATTAATAGAAATACACATGGGGAAGTATTAATATGAAACTGAAAAAGAAGAATTTAATTGGATTCTACGGCTAGGAGCACAAATTGCACCTGGACTAAATGGCCATGTTTCTTTAAAACTTTTATTAGAACGAGTACCATGAATGAGCTTATTTGCTTGACCATGTGATTATGATATTGTATAAATACAGATGCTATTACTCATTAGTATGCCCGAAGAAGCCTTTTTCTAGGTGAAAGTCTTTTACTAGCATTTGTAAGGTTTAATCATCTTCTAATAGTGAATAAACTTTATTTGCTCACCAGTTGCTCATGGTTCATGTGACTTTTGTTTGCTTATCTGTTGATTTGCCTTTAAAGTCACTGGATTTACTTGCATTACTGGATGTGTGTTTTATACATGTCCAGTTTTGTGGACATAAGCAGTCCATCTGTTCATTTGACATACATTTTCCATTTGTTTAAATGGATGCCCATGTGTCTTCTATAGCACCCTGCATGCTTTACACGTGCATTTGCATTGTGTCAGCTTACTGAATTTTGTTTTATCATCATGTTGTCCCAGGTTGGCGACCTCCTTACCACATTAATATGTCCCTAGTATTTATTGCAGGTATGTTTGCCTTTGTCAAAACTACTGTCCATTGCCAGTTATTAATTTGAAACTGTGAGCATGTGGCAAATGTATGGGCATTTTACAATGTGAGACGTGCACACAGGCTACTTGCTAATGCTTGCAATACATCATTGTTCTCATTTAACTTGTGTGTTACCCACTGTATTGTTTTTCACATCCATCTGCCCAACCTGCTATATTCAATATTCTGTCCTGTTAGATTTTTTTTAACATATTATTACATGTCATTGGTGTATGTATATGTATTGACATTGATTTCATGCCACTGACACACATATGTACACATGTACACCTGCGTATTGCCTTTGACATGGCATATGTGTGTAGCATACACACATTTGGTTGTGTACACCTACGTGTGTATGTAGCAGCCTTAGCAGATCTTTTTGCAGTACTTCCGTTTGGCACTGTGCTTGGTTACTTGCCTTTAACATGGATGCTGTAGGTTTGTTTCTGTCCTTGGGAGATAAGTACCATTGCATGACCTGCATTTGGTCATCTACAATGTGGCTTGGCTAAGACCTGCACTGCTTATGGACTAACTGGATATATATGTATATTTATCCAATGTATACTGTGATCCTAATTTATTTCCCAGGAACACGCATGTACCATTGGTCATAAACATCCAGGTATGACTGTCACACATTATGCAACATGTGCTAATGTGATAGTGCAGAGGTAGATTTTTTTATGCATTTCACCATGGCTGTATGTATCCCCACCCTGTTTGACAACCTTCTACTGCCCATGTTGTACAGTATGCTGTCTGTGTAACTGACTTGTCCATATTGTTTTTTTCCAACTTTTGTCTGTCTTCTGCTGTGCTTTTTGTTCTATGGTTATACCTGCTGTGTTTACCTTAACCTCCTCTCTCCCTTTGTTTACCTTTCCTTCCATTCTTTAAAAAAATAAAAAATGCGGCCTATTCCACAAAAAAAATATTGCGCATGCCCCTCTGACTTTCCCTCAGATTTTCCTATTCTAACATTCCTGTTGTTTGTGCTTCTTCTTTCCCACATCCTGCATCTTGTTTTCTATCTCCCACTTTCCTTAGGTGCGTGTATTACTTGTGTTCCCCACTCAGGTCCCAAACCTAGTGGTAGCAACTATAAGCCATGGCGAAGTGGCCGTGAATGCCTTTGCATTTAAGTTTTTTTAATTAGGAAATTCAGATCAATATCTTTTTATGATACATATGTAGATATTCATAGTTGTCTCTGATTTTAATGTAATGAGTGATGTGAATATATATGTATTACAAATAGCCATGCAGCTTCAGAACACATATTATAAGTTAATGGATGGCAAACAGACATATCCCTGATTGCCTAATGCATTTCTGTGTGTACTCCTGCAAATTTCTGTTACTTTGCCATGCTAATTAGTTTGGGATACTTGGCATTTTTAATGTGTATGTGTGTGTTTTTTTGGGTTATCAGTAACATTCCATAAGTGTCCCTTAAGTTCCTGCACAGATTTTGTTATCTTTCTAAACAACTATGATTCTTGATTTGTGATATCTTCCCATTTGTTTGGTAATGTCCAAAATAACAGTGGTAAGAAGGGCATTCTATATTGCTCATCTCATAAATAAGGGCACTTCCTCCAGAAAAAAAGTTATAACCTCCCTGTACTCTTTCCTCATCAGGCCAATAATTGAGTACAATGCCCCTTTTGGTATGTACCTTTCCTAGCACCTGCAACAACTGGAGAGACCATGGGTTCCTCACAAGGAAAATTGAAGGTCTTCAGTATCTGTCCTATGTGGATCATCTGAAATCACTCTCACTTTATTCTATTTCATGCAGACTACTCAGAGGCAATTTTTATGTTGGATATAAGACCATCTCTGACCCTACTTTATTGGAAATGCTGCATTACAGCAAGTCAAATGGTACATGGCTTACTAGCTCTAAAGACCTTAACCTGGTTTGTGTAGGGACAGATTTGTCTCCCAGAAGTTATCACACCTTTGGAACAAACTCCCACTTCATGTCAAAGAGAGCACCTCACTGGTCTTTTTCAAAAGCAATCTTGACAATTGGATGGGTAACCATAAATTCACCCTGGGCCTTCCGCTTGTGTCCCTCTTGGACATGGGCAATAGGTGTTGATTGTGGAAATAAGGGTAGAACTTGGCTAGGCTTTTAAGGGCCCTAGGACCCTTAACCTAGTAATTTCTTGTGATCCCATGATCCTATGAACTATTTCTTACACTTATGGATTTTTGCACATTTCTATAATGCGCAGTTGGAACTCCAGTACTTGGTTGTGTGCTGAGGTATTCTGAGTTTATTTTTTATACTAGGATATTACAATATTATCTGCAAGTTTCATTCTTAGATTGGTGTAATGTGCCAGATTATATGAACTTTATGGAATCCTGCCCAATATGTGGATATGTACTGAAGTAAAGTGAAAAAAATAACACCTATAAATATATATGGATATATGGTCATTTTGGGTTCATTCCTATTCTTTGCATACTCCAATTGTGTGTGTGTGTGTGTGTGTGTGTGTGTGTGTGTGTGTGTGTGTGTGTGTGTGTGTGTGTGTGTGTGTGTGTGTGTGTGTGTGTTTTACTGAAACTGGACATACAAAGGAGAGTGTAACTACTGGAGACTAGTATTGCTATCTGTATATGTCAGTAGCTGTTGGACGTGGAAATAAATATCCCATTCACTGCAGCAGAAAATAAGAAATGTATGTAAATCACATCCAATGGGATGTCCAGCACTTTCATAGTATGAGGACAATTACCGTCAACCCTTAGATGTGAGTGACTCTGGCCTAGAAGATGTGAAGTCAGACCACAGGGGTGAGAGAGGTACACTTGATTGTGTGTCTGGACAGAATATAAGGATGCCTAGTGATAACGGAAACAAGTGTCAGATATAGCTGCAAGCATGATCGTATCTCTTGCTGAACAGAGGGCACCTGATAGCTGGTAGACATAATGAACAAATAGAAACGCATTTGTATTTGATCCTAACAGCCAAGTTTTTGACAAAATTGAAATAACTTTTCATTAATTACAAGAATTTGTAATGAAGTGGCTAACACTTGTTAATAAAAAAGAGATATACTTAGATGAAAACATATCATTCAGGCTTCATACTCTGGTAACATTTGACAAAGCTGGCATGCAGCTAGTCATGTTATTGAGGATATGGCATAATATTACCCAGGAAGATAAAACCAAACTAATCAGATTAGTTCACACCATATTAGTAACATCTAAAACTGTTTGTTATGCTGTTTTTTTAATTGTAGTGTAATCCAATTAATAACTTACTGGCAAATAAATGTCATAGCAGAATTTGCCATGAATGCTGCATATTATAGTGTCAGTATGCTGTGTAATACTTCCTTGTTTGGAAGTCTCATGAGAAACAGTTTACCTTTCTGCAGATAATTCTGGCACCCTGTGCAGAATGTTGTCCTAACTTAAAGTGATTTTCTAATGTTTTCTAATCTTACCTTTGGCCCACAGCATGTGCTGCAAAAACCTGCTGAACAGCACCTTTACCCATCAGAAAACATTTTCTTGTTGTATTTAAGAAGAAAAACACATTCAGAAATATGTTTTTGCACAGCTACATAGCAGGAAAATCTTTAACCTTAGTGGAGTCACTGTAGGAAAAACAAAGTGTTGCGTCCATATGAGTGCACCACTGTGTGTGAGTGCAGGTGCTTCATTAAAGTACAGGGATGCAACACACATTACTCCAAGGTAATGTTGCATAGTAAATATTACATTTATTTGGGCTGTGGTTTAACACAGATGATTATGATTGGGTCTCTGATCGTAATATCTATTTTATGTTTTTGAATGGATGCCAGGAAATTATTAAGCACCCTGTGTTAAAGTAATGCTGAATCAGTATGTTACTTAACTTTCATGGAACTTCATGTACTACCAAAAAGTTTAAGAAGCTTTTTATTAAGAAACTGCTGAAATACATAAGTATAGATGAGTGTCAAAATGCATTCTGGCACTTTACTCATCAAATGCCATGGTGTATATCCTGCCACATCTGAGACCTGCAGAGTCAGAGCTTTCAAGATATTCCTCCTAGTGTGATTGAATGTCTTAAGTCTCAGACTTTAGACAAAATCCATTTACTTGTCTTTCAGAAAAGGTTTTATTTTCCTCCATTACCGGAAAAGAAACACATCTGCACCCATTTATAAAATTTAACATTAAGTGGTATTGGTGCCAAAAGCTCTTTTTGTGGAAGGTTACCATTCAATGCAGCTAGCTTCATCTTTTCTTGACAGTTCTCCCATCTTTCTTACCCTTTTATGGAGGCATTTTTAAATATGCTGGCTTTGAAAAGTACACAGCTGTCAAATCATCCCTCTCCCAATTTGTCAGTATGTGACTCTTTATGATGATAAACTGGCACATCATCTGGTTTAACTCAATCAAGCATTCTGTCCTGTAGGACTAGGAAATGCTCCACAGGGCATGTTCAAAGTTCAGGTAGAAAGTCACATTAGTAGCACACACAACACTGCGGCTTATCAGTGGCAAAATGACTTGTGAATGATGAAGAATTGGTTTCTTGCACTCATCACAACACATAAATAGATTAGCGGTTATTATTTACTTGTCAGAATTTTGCAGGTTTAGCCGTCGGTTATTCCAGCTACTTTTGTATATTACACTCTTGTGGCAAACATCTTTTGAATGGACATTTCTGTGATGGCCATTGTTGTCCGGTCTCTATTGTGTCTCCTGCAGCTGTCTCAATATTTCTTCTGCTACAGGTACTGCTTGTTCTTAATCTGTTCTGCAGATCTGTAAAATGTTTTACCACACATTTAAGGGTGTATTTTCCTCTTTCCATGTTTCCTTTTCCATTTCTAGTAATCCCCAGGAATGTTGCTATATAATGATGTGTATGCAGTTGAGGCTTGAAGTACTTCCCCTATGGCACTTCTCCCATCTAGTTCTATAAGCTTTTTTAACATATATATATTTTTTCTTAAAGTTCTGAATAGATCCATCTATCTTTAGGTAGAATACAGATATCCTTGTCTGTTTCACTTTAAAAGACTTGACAAATTGCATATATTACTTTGAACAGGACTCAAGTACATGGTTAGTCAAACTTTCTTAGTTTATTCTTACAGCAGAAAACATTATTAGCTATTTTATTAACCACTTTGCCTCATGTCTTCTTAGAGGCAGTGTCTCAATACATTTGTTTAATAATCAATAATTACCATGGTATTCTAGTAGCCCTTGCTCAAGTTTTCAAGCTGACCTGAAATATCTATTGATGTTTTCCCAAGTGGGACTTCCCAGATTGGTAAGGGTATCAAATGGCTCTTAACACCATGGAGTGTGTGCTGGCCATTGATATTATTGGCAGGCTGCACCAAAGTGCAAAGATTTATCAGTGGTCTTTATAACACCAACCCAGTAAAATGTATGTAAGATCATAGCCTTCATTACATCCATTCCTAAATGAGTTCTAACATTATAGCTACATGCTGACTTTACTGCAATTGTTTCAAAAGACCAAAGAACTAATACCTGACTATTTACCCTGTATAGCAGGTAGTAACTTGGTTCAAAGTGTGAGTGCAAAGTAGAATTGTTCTGTTACTTCAGTTTCCCATGTGTTCTTCCTATAGGCTTTCTAGCTGTACTAGTTTATTGTCTTCTCACCGAGCCTTTTTGAAATTCATATGGTTTACCTGTAAGTCAACCAAATCTGAATTATTTTAATTGGTATTTCAGTTTTCTGATTAGAAATGGAGGCCTAGGCCTCATGTCCAATAAATACACCTACAGACTTTTGCCATTCATCTACTTTATTCTTAAAAAGGTTGCTCATTGAAATGACACTACCAAAGTACTGGTAATTTCCAAGTTTCTTTATCAGACTTTTTTAATTCTTTCCCATTAGAGTCCTGCTCATGTTACTGACTCAGGGTCTGCTTTGGGTAACAGGGAGGAATTTAAAACTTTTGTTCAAGTTACCGTGTCCTCTTTTCTTTGGCATTACATTGAGCTATTACATCTTCAGTTTCAAAACATTTTTCCTGAGTATATCCTTAAATATAGGTCATTCCCCCTCTGTCTTTAAACTGACCACTTTTTTTATTTTAACAGTGGGAGCATTTTAGCAAAAATCAATATCAGATTTAATTAGTGAATCTATTAATCTATAATCCATCTAGTAATGAACCTATGAATGAGTTAGGCCATTGATGCAGCCAGTTATTAGTTACATCTGTGTCTTATAGTTGTATACCTTTTTCTTTGTTGGCACTCAGTACTTATGTCAATATATCAGGCTGAAATCCCCCCATATTTTCTATAGCTCTTTGAAATGGAGAAAAGTATTGGTAATTATCACATCCTATGTTAAGCTGAGAATTAGAGCTACTGGGTGTAACAGTTTACCTAGAACGATTTGTATTTCTACCTGTGTAATATGGCACTCCATTTTGTCTCAATATACACAGATTATTTAAATTCTCTACTTCCCACTATTTATTTTTACTTGTCCTTTCTTGACCATATTAGTCCCATTAGGCCATTATCCTCTTTTCATGGGAGGCATGAGGTTGTATTTACTACTAGGGGAAAGTTTGCCAGGGTATCAGAGGACCTTCCCTTATTATTTTTGACAGGTACTGTTGGATCCTTTAGATTCACCTGAGTTCCCACCAGCACAAGCAGATGTGGCCACAGTTTAACGTCTCATTTGAAGGCTCACACACTCAGAGTGCAGCATCCTCTTTATGCTACAGAGCAGTATTAGCAATCAATCTACCTGTTATGGAAATAGAACCCATGGCCTTCTGCACCAAAGTCAAGTGTGCTACCAGATGCAGCACTGATTTTTTTTATGCTAATAAATGTAATCACGCGCCCTGAATTTAACAACCCCTGTAACTCTTTTTTCTACCACAATTGTGCAAATATATGTACTGACAGTATTTTCCAACAGCCAAGCTCACCCTGTGAAATGAAGCAGTAATATTGACATTACTGCTTGGCAGAACTCTGTTCCTAGTTATTGAAGTAGTGGTCTATAATAAAAATATTAACTCCCCAAACAAGAATCATACTAAATAAACACAGTCTGTTCTTTGTTTACCAATGCCATGTGGCTACTGGTGTCAT
>NC_056732.1:465942545-466007545 GCF_019279795.1 Protopterus annectens
TGTATCCCTGTGTGTGCATTTGTTTAGGTCCATGGATTCATGATATCTGTGCTAGCTCCATGTGTATGTTAGTTTGCAAACAGTGTGATATGAACTAATGTCATTATGAATCTACTACATCTCTAGCTGTTTCTTTAACACCCACATCCCATGATAACCACTGGTGTTGAACCTCCTCGAGATAAAAATGTAAAAATATGTAGATTTTAAGCAGGGCATGCAGTCTACCATTGAGAGCACCCTGTAGTCTGTCAGTGTTCCTATAACTCCTCCAGCAAAAAAAAAAACAACAGGGAATGCCAAAGGATACATATCATGGTCTCATCAAAACTTTTAAATTACATTTAAGACTTCCACTAAATCCTTTGTTCAGTCAGTCTTCTTTTGATAATGCTGATTTGTATGAGCTTTTGTAGAAAGCCCCTCATATTGCCTCTTAATTTTTCCCTGCCTATCATGCAATTGTAGATTTTCTCATAAATCACTGAGGATTGCATTTGGGTAACCTACGGGTAGACAAAAATTGAATTCTCAAGCCTCATTTACTCAAAATTCAACCAACCAAGTACTGGAGCTCCTACACAGGAAATCACCAAGGCAAGTTGTGCCTGCTGGGATGTTCTTTTCTGGGATAATTTCCCCCTTTCTTTCATTTGGTGTAACAATGGAGTTTGTATATCTAAGTTGGGAGAGGTGAGAAGGAAACTTTAAAAATCTTTTTTCGGCCATTTTTTTTTTTTTTGAGAATGAAGTACAGAAATGTAATTCCACAGTGGGTTTAACTAAGTCTACTTATAATGGAAGATCTGTAGTCTGAGAATAATCCTAGCATTTAGAGTTTGTATATATCTTGTTGTTTAGAAAATGGGTCCCCTTTACATTACCGACACAACACTTCACCGACACGCAGAAGACCGAGACGAAACGACCGACAAGTAAGTTGATCGAAAAGGTGATTTGCCGACAGCCGAAAGACCGACAAGGGTAACGTGTGAGCGCGACTCGGTAAGTGTGCGATAGTGACGGAGTTAGGAGCGGTCAGGTAAGTGTGCGATATTGTGGGATTTTGGGTTAGGGTGTGGGAAAGGTGAGTGTGTGGTAGTGTCAGAGTTAGGGTTCGGGTAAGGTAAGTGTGTGATAGTGACGGACTGTAGTTTAGGGACGGGTTCAGTGAGTTAGGTTTAGAGTGCGGGTAGGGTGAGTGTGCAATAGTGACGGGCTTTATGTTTTAGGGTGGGTTAAGTGAGTTAGGGTTAGGGTGCAGGTAGGTTAAGTGTGCGATAGTGACAGTCTTTAGGTGTAGGGGTGGGTTAAGTGAGTTAGGGTTAGGGTGCGGGTAGGGTAACTGTGCAGTAGTGTCAGACCTTAGGGTTAGGGTTTGGGTTAGGGTTAGTGGATATGTCATTGTGTGTCGTGTAGTTTACGTCGTTTGTGTCGGTGTAATTGTGTTCGGTTTTGTGAGTTGTCGGTGTTGTGTGGTTTCGGTTATTTGGGGTCGGTGTTTTGTGTGTCGGTGAAGTGTAATTTCGGTAATGTAAAGTAGACCCTTAGAAAATACATGTTGATGCAAAATATTTTGCTCTTCTAACTTTTGAAGCGAATTAAGGTACTATTTAAAAATTTTTCCTGATTTTTGGCTTTTATCTCCCCATTATTTCTGGATCTGTCCTTGATTCCTGAGTAAACATGTTCAGATTTATGTTTCTGTAAGTAGCTTTAGACTATTCCTTTTCATGCTATCGTAACTGCCTTATACTGAAACTGGGAAAAAAATAACCTGCCGGACCATCAGGCTGATAAAATCTAAGAACTATTTATTAAAATAACAATGCAAGATAAAAACAGATGAGCACTTTAGGGTTTACCCCTTCATCAGATAACTCACTTTGCAATAAGACTGACTTTTAAAGAAAACAGTGACTAATGTAATTTCAGTACTGAACCCTCTGCCTCTTTAGGGTGGGTTTAATGGGGATAACACCATTCAAACCAGGGGCTCTGTCAGCTCTTAGTTCAATAATGCATTTTGTCTCATTATATTCAGTTACATTTATGTCACTACCTCTGACAATTAACCTGACAACCTGCAATATCATAAAAAGGAAATACCTCTCCTAATTCATTCATAAATCAAATCTTTATCAACAAATAGTTGTTCTGGCAGTTCTATATATCTACCATTACAATTTTGTACTTTCCAGTTTTCTTTCCTTCTCTTCTGTTCATGATCTTTATACTCTTTCTGTTTTTGACAGATCCAGAGTAGAGGTTGATTGAGCCCATTCTCAACTAACTGAAAAACACCCTGACATACATATCTTCCTTGTGAGAGATACTGCATACCACAACTTAAACTCATTTAACAGAGGTGAGACTTGAACCCACACAGGATACTGCAACCTTAACACAATGCCTTAGCCATTTAGACTTAATTTGTTCATAGTTGCCTTTTAGGACACATCATTGCATCAATCTAAATCAGCTTGGGTGGCTTGAACTACCCAGCCTAATCCAGTATAACCAACTGATTATGGCCTATAAAATCCTCTATAATCCGGACAATACTCCTGCACTTAAAAATATTATCACCCCCTATAACAATCCTAGACCGCTTCGATCCTCTAACAAGCTACTAATTCAGACTAGCAAAATTAGTAACACAGCCGGTGATTCTCTCTTTGCAAACTCTGTAAGTAGATCCTGGAACTCTCTTCCAGCTGATATTACCTTACTTTCCACCTTAGGTCAATTTAAAACTAGTCTCAAACAACATTTGTCACTTAACTGGTTATGTCAATGTATCAAGCCTAGCTAACTCTCTCTAGAATGTGTAAAAATCTGTTAACCAGTTTACTGTGTAATTTAATTTAATCCTGACTTGTGCTCAGGATTAACTGTAACCTGTGGAACTTGTTTAACTTGCTTACTTATGTAATCTCTGTAAATAGTCTGTTTGTAATATGTAATGCTGGTATTATGTAATGCTATATCTGCGTGTAATATGTAATGCTGGTATTATGTAATGCTATATCTGCTTACCCTTGGAGCTTTTCTCCCCGGGCCTCTGCTGAGAATGGACATGCATCCAGTCGGACTATCCTGGTCAACAAATGTAAAATAAATAAAAATAAAAAATAAAAATAGTTTAAAATCTCTACTTTGTCTATGATGATTACCACAAATATGCAGGCAGTCCCACAGTGCAGACCTATGCATATACTCAATTTCAAAGAGGCTTACACCTCTTTCGGATGGAGGGGATATATAATCTTGCCATGCATTTTTTTTTTTTATATTTTATTTAGTAAGCATGAAGTTGTTTTTCTCATTTTCCTTTCTCACTAATCCAAATTTTTGAGAGGCCACTCAATCGCATCAAAGATTTAAGTCAGGATAAGAAGAGCAAGCTGATTTATAGCTTGAAATTTTACTCCAAGATGTTATAGCAATTTTCAGTATTAATTGTACTCCTCTAAGATACTCATTGCTAAGTTTTGTCCTCACTCCCTCATGCAGTATTTCAAATCCTTCATATATTCTCATATAGTTATGCAGTCGTTATTGTTCCTTTCTTTATATCACATTCATCTCCAAGATCAATGTGTGCTTGATTGTTTCAGTTTTCCTGCTATAAATATTGCCTTTCTACATTATTGCAGCTAAATGCGTTCTTGTATCATATGAGAAAGTTTTAACCATTCGTAATTGTGCTGTCAGTTGCTTGTCTAATGAGCTATATAGTTTTTCATTATCTACATGAGGTAGGAGAAATTTCATTCAACAAGATTTTCTGGAACTCAAACTGTAACCATAGCCTTGCCTGTTAAGTATAGAACTTAATGGGCCAAAGGCAATGGATTCCAAGATGGCTGCCGACTAGATTAGTCCCTACTCTTTGAGCTCCTCACAGCTATTTAACTTTTGTTTTTTTTTACAACTTTGTACCAATCTTTTTCCTCAGTTTTTTTTACAAAAAGATTTTATAAATCTTTTTCTACGCATTTGGATTATTTTTTTCTCTGGACTTCTTATCCTGGGATTTATTTTACCTCAGAACAATTTTGTTCTCTCAGCTGCTTGGGCACCTGTTGCTTCAGTTTATTCCTGGATCCTGATATCCTGTCAGTTGCACTTCATCTCTGGGCATGGCTACAAAATCTGACTCCATGGAGACTCAGCCTACAAAGGCCAAATTTTCTTCAATGCTCTCTCCTGAAAAAGATTCCAGTTCAAAAAGATTAAGGACATCTAAACAATCTACTGAAACTTCCAAAGTAAGTAATAAAGACTAAAATGATTCAAATTTTCATTTAGACGAACTAAAAGTAGCATTAAAGCCTATCCAAAGTGCTATCCAAAATTTCTCAGAACAATTTGCTGACTTTAGTAAAACTTTAAAGCAAATAAATGATAGAATGAATATGATTGAAAATAGAAATTCAGCTTTAGAGATAAAAACTAGTTCATTGGAAAGTGACCTTAAGTCTAAAGATAAGATTATTTCTGATATACAAGCTAAACTGTTGGATTTGGAAGCCAGGAGTCGAAGAAATAACATCATTATTCGTGGTTTGCCAGAATCTTATGACAATAAAAACTTGTTATCTGTGACTAAGAACATCTTTGAAACATTGTTAAACTGTGAAACATCCTCAAAATCTATAATTGTAGAGAGAGCACATAGAGCATTACGTGCAAGACAAGATTCTCCCTCACCAAGGATTATTTATACTAAGTTATTAAACTTTCAAGATACTTTCCAGATCCTGGAAGCAGCTAAAAGTAAAAAACAGTTTATATGGAAGTCTCATAAACTGTCATTTTCTCAAGATCTCCCTTCTCAAATAAAACTAAATAGACAAAAACTTGCTCCCTATTGTGCTGACTTGATAAAAAGAGGGATAAGATTTCGTATGTCTTATCCAAATACCTTATCTTTTACAGTCAATGACAAAAGGTTTGTGTGCTCTGATCCCAAGGATGCAAAAGATATATTTTTTTTAACTTTTAAAAAGCTTCCTGACTCTGTATCATAATATGTTACTTTTTAATGGATTTCAAATGTGATATTTTTCTGTCAATATTTATACTTTAGGATGTACATGTCTGTTATTGCCTAATCTTATTTTATTCTAATAGTTGTGTTGAATATATTCTTTCCTTAGTTCTGGCAAAATTTAAATTTTATTGTGATATTATATGCTTTCCAGATTTCTAGTATTACTCTCTGATTTTTAACAGTCATGTAGTTATCTTTTTCACGTTTTGCGAATGTAGTGTGTTAGTATTTTCTAGTTTTTAGATTACAGTCCCCTGCGCCAGTTGTATGGTTTATGGAGGGAGAATTTTCGCTTCTCGAGACTATTCAAGGAGAAAATCTTCTGCTTGTAGCACCAGCTGCATCTTTACCTGGTCACGCACCTCTTACGGACTCTCGGAGACTGATGGTGATGTCATCACTCACTGAGGAGGTCCGCTGGCTTCGCATTCACAGTGGCGCTTCTCTTCAGCACTTATTAGACTTCAGGAGTAATTTTATAGTTTTTTCTTCATTTACAGTGTGTCTGAGACTAAGCGATGGTCATTTTCAGTATTAAATAAGTTATTTTTCCACAGTAGCACCAGCGATTCTTCACATGACTTTCTCGCTTTAATGCGAGTATTTGCCTTTGACTACTAAGGCGGAATTTGCTCTTATTTCAACAGAATAGGTTAGTCTCATTCATTTTAAATAACAAGAATGGGCAAATAAGAAAATACATTTTTCTTATGATATGTTTTTCACCGTATTTTGAACTATAACATAATGTCAAAATATTTATTTACTTACACTGTTTTCTTGTTTTTTTAAGAACTTCACGCAATTTACTACAAGCAGTATGAGGGGATTATAATGTATGTTACTTTTGGCAAGTTAACACACAGATAAACTGTTGTAAAGTTTATATAGGGTTATCTCTTAATATTATTAGGTATAGTATACATGTTTATGTTTAAGCTGCTTGACTTTTTCGGAATTTAACTTACTTGTTTTGTTCTATTTGGATATTCTAAAGAGTGAGTGTACGAGATCTGTGTGTTTTACATCCTGTTGCTATACTGCTTCTTTATACTCTAAAAGTGCATTATAACCTTACAACTAACAGTGCTATTGATACAAGCATTTTAAGAATTATTTTCTCAAATCATAAAATCTGCATTAGTATCCTTTTAATCTTTATCTTTGAATTTGTGAATATACTGTAGGTTAAGGTATTGTCCAGTAGTTTTTTCTTTGTATTCATCTTTTAACACTAGATGGCGCCAAAGTCTATTCAATATACAGTAAACTACTGAGAGCTGCTGCTATATAACAGCTATTTTGACAGTTAACATTCATTTATATGGGGCTGATTATAGAGTTTAAGTCTCTTGGGGGATAGACTTTGCTGTATTTGGACCATGTTTAAATGCTTATACTATAATTTTAGATATTTTTTTGTCATAGTTATTCTCTATTTGATTATTGAGAAGTTTGCTGTGTTTTACTGTGCGATTACTTGATAATGCATAGTTTTATCTTGTTTTGCAATATTTATACCTATTTTCTTTATATATAATTAAAACATCATTTTATATATGATACAATTATTACTAGTTTCTCATAGGATTATTTATATATATAGTAATGTTATTATATTTGTCTCTTAATATTTATATACGTTATTTTACATATGTTTGTTTTCATCATAATATTTGTTATGCTGTGTTGTTTTTGTTAATCATAAATCGTTTTTCTTTTTTTGAAATATTTGAGGAAATTAATTTTATTCTTATATATTTTTACTTAATAATAGGAGCTTGTAGTTTAATATATTAAGTAGGGATTGAGTATGTTGGACATCTTGAAATTAGTTAGTCTTGTATATAGGTTTAGTAGTATAATACTGGTTTTAATTTTTGTTAGGCTTTCATTGAGTATTTTTTATGTTAATCTGATGCTATTAATATCTAAAATTACAACTTTTACTTTATTCGCATCTGATCTTCCTTTATCAATAGGTGATTGGTGGGTAGGCACTAGGGTTAGGATGAAGGATATAGATACATTTTATATTATTTTTGATATTATTTTTCTTCTACAAGGGATATTTTTTGATTTGATTGTATATTCAAATACTGTTCAGATTAAGTCTGTTTTTTTTACCTCTCGGATGTACTGGTTTAAGTGTTGTGGGGATTTTACTCTGTGTTTTTTTTTACAGCATCAATACTGGTTGTCTGCTTTGAATATGCCAGTTGATATAATATTGGATTCTTGGAATGTTAGAGGTATTCAAAGCAAAGCAAAAAAGTCATTATTGTTTCATTTGATTTTTAAGTCACAGGCCAATATTTGTTTTATTCAAGAGTCCCACATTCCTCGACTTGATTGGAATAAAGAGAGGAATAAAAAATGGATCAAGAGGATTGTAGCTTCAGGGGACTCATCTAATTCCAGAGGAGTAGCCATAATCATTAAACAAAAATTCATGGGGAACATTATTGATGAGAAATTTGACATTGAGGGTAGATGGTGTTTGTTTATCGCTTCTATTCATGGTCTTGACAAACCTCTTTTAGTTTTAAACATATATGGCCCATGTAATCTACAGCATTTGTTCATTCTAAAAATCTATAATATTCTCACATCACATAAAGACCATTATATTATAGTAGGTGGTGATTGGAACGCAGTAATAAATCCAGAAATTGATCGTTTTTGTTCCACTGCTTCTTATAACTATCAATCTACTATGGCTCTTAATGATTTGATGATGGAGTATAGTTTAATTGATCCATTACATACTGTTAAAATCTCAAATAGGAATGATATTTATACCTGTTACTCTAAGTGTTATCGTTCATGGTCCAGATTGGATTTTTTTCTAATCTCTGATTCTATCTCAAAATATATTTTAGATTTTAATATTGAACCTAGATATTTTTCGGACCATTCAAGAATCTTATTAAAATTAAACATAAATACTAATATTAAAAATAAAATCAATTTAAATAAATGGTCTTTAAACAATAATTTACTACTAAATGAAGAAATTTGTAAACAATGTTCTGAAATCTTACAGGAAATGGAAGGTAACCTAGGGTCATCAGATATCCCTTATGACATACAATGGGCTGCATGTAAAGCGAGATTAAGAGGATTGTTTATCAGTAAAGCGGCCTATCTCAAAAAACATTACTTTAAGAAAGAGGAGCTCTTAAAATCTAGAATTCTATCTCTGGAAAATCAACTTAGACTGAATCATGACTCTAATATAGAAAAGCAAATTCTTGAATGCCAGAAAGATTTAATTTTGCTTCATCAAAATAATCTCTCTTTAGCTGAACAAAAGTTACTTGCTTCATATTCAGAATGGGCCCAGGTTCCTTCTAAACTACTAGCTAGAATTATTAAAATTAATTTTGACAGACCAAAAATCTCATCTTTGTCTTATAAGAATAAATTGTATAACACGGATGAAGAGATTATTCAGCTCTTTACTTCACTTTATACTGATTTATATTCAAATTCTTCTAATTTTGTTAATGATAATTACATAAAAACCTTTTTAAATTCTCTACATTTCCCTAAATTAAATGATAACCAACAAAGATTGCTTTCTGCTCCTATATCTTTACAAGAAATTTCGGATTCAATTGATAATCTTAAATCTGGTAAATCTCCTGGTCCAGATGGTTTCACTCTGGAATTTTTCAAATCTTTTAAATTGGTAATTCTTCCCTTTCTTTTTAAAGTATATAATCATATAAGAGTTAATTATATCTCAGATATTCATTGGAATACATCTAAAACTATCTTAATTCTGAAAAATAATAAAGAAAAATCAGACCCAGTTAATTATAGACCCATTTCTTTAATAAATGTAGATATTAAGATTTTATCATCTATTTTGGCTAATAGATTGAAACGGATTTTACCCTCAATTATTTCTCAAGATCAAGTCTGGTTTTATGTCCCACAGACATGCTTGGGATAATACACTGTCCTTAGAGTCTATCATTCATCTTATTAAAAAAGATACAAACCCAATATATGCTCTGATTATTGATGCATCAAATGCTTTTGACAGAGTCTGTTGGAACTTTCTCTTTCAAACTATGTTTTGTTTCAATATTCCTTTATTCTTTATAAACTTTTTAAAAGTATTGTACAAAGATATGTTTACTAGACTTTACATTAATGGTCACTTTTCTTCTCCTATAAAGATTACCAGAGGAACAAGGCAAGGTTGTCCACTGTCTCCCTTTCTTTTTAACATTTATTTAGAACCTTTGTTGCTGTATATTATTCAGAATACTTTTCATAATGTCCCTAGAATTCTTAACACGAAAATTTATTTCTCAGCCTTTGCTGATGACCTAGTAATTTACTTTCAAACTCCACTATCTGACTATAGAAAAATAACAAATTCTATTGATTACTTCTCTTCTGTTTCGAACTATCTTTTAAATTCCTCTAAAACTTATATATTTCCTCTAAATCATTTAGTACATAAACCATTTCTGTTTTCAGATCATCAATTTCAGTTTACTTTTAGTATAAAATATTTAGGTATCAATTTAGAACACAATAATAAATCTTCTTTTCAAAATAACATAAATAAAGTTTGGAACTCAATATTATCTGATATAAACAGATGGGAACATCTAAATCTTTCACTTTTATCAAAGGCTGCCATAATTAAAATGAACATTTTGCCTAAATTCCTTTACCATTTCTCTTCGTCTGACCAGATAATTCCGAAATCTTTCTTTGAGTCTGTAAATAAAGTTTTGGCTAAATTGTTATGGTTCCCCAAATCGGTTAGAATTTCCTATTCCAGACTATCAATTTCTAAGGATAAAGGTGGTTTGGGTCTTCCTAACCTATATCTCTATTATTTGATTGTTTCATCTAATAAACTTTTCACCATATCTAATTTCAAGAATATTTCTCATATAAATCATTCATTATGGATAAAAATGTGGTATAATTACATCATATCAAAAAATATAAACCCAGAAGCTATTCCTTTTATCTCTTTGGACATCATATCTACTAAAAATCTTTCTATCTTCATTAAACAAAAGATTAAAGCTTTTCAAACTTTACTTAAACTATGCAATCTAGATAAGATTTCTCATTTTATTCAACCAATTCATCTAAACCCAAATATAATGATAGATAACAAACCTTTTAACTTAACAAAATATCCTCTAATAAAAAATTTAAAAGTTGGAGATATTTTGAAACATCTTGACTTATCTTTACCTGATTGGCGTAAGATTTTGAAAGTTAATTGGAATTATTCGCCAATTCTTCGTCAATTAAGAGTAATAATTAAAAATAATTTTTTATGTATAGATCCTATAGAACACCAAATGAATAATCTCAACACGATTATCAGAATATTATCTTCATCAGATAAAATGCTTTCAAATTCCTATAAGTTGATAAAGAGCTTAATGATGGATCACAATTGTCTTTTGTCTAATGTCTGGTTAAATTATAATTCCCGATTGTCTGAGTATCAGAAACTCTTGGCCATCAGATATACAAAGGAATTTATCCCTTTCAAAAAATTATTATACACACAATTAATGATTAACAATGATGCCTATTATACCCCATATAAATTAAATAAATTTAACCCAAACAAATCCTCATCATGCTCATGTTGTTATCACCCCCAAGCAGATCTCCTCCACATTTTGTGGTATTGTCATTTTTCTCATAGATTATGGACCTCTTTGAAAGTCAGACTACAGAGAATGGGGTACCATAAGTCTACATTGTCCTGGGAATTTGCTATTCTTCATATTCCATTAATTCATCTTTCAAAATTAGATACTCATGTTATCATCTTTATTTGCTCCTTATTAAAACTTTACATAACCCAAAATTGGCTTGATCGTACCAAACTAAATTGGGTTACTTTTCAGAAAATGGCTTATTCATATATTGATGCTCAAAAGAACATAATTAGAAGTCCTAAAAAAAGGCATTAAAAAAGTTAGTGTTAGAAAAAGTTTTAAATATTATCAATAGTTAATGCCTTTAATTCTTCTATTGTTTTATGCTGGTATTTTTTTCTTCTCTCCTTCTCTTCTTTTAACTTCTGTTTTCATTTTCTCATATTATTCCCTTTATTGTATTTATAAATGCGCAATACTCTTTCTTTTCACTTCAGGTTTTTTTTTCCCTTTCTCTTTTCAGGATGCCTAACTTGTATATAATGTATATATTTCGTAATGTTTTTGTTATCATTATTATATGTGAATTTTCCTGAAAGATTGTTTTTTTTTTAGAGTTGCAATATGTTTATTCAAACCTATTTTTCATGTACAAAACTCCTAATGTCTTGTTTTATATACCTAATAAAAAAATTTTTGAGAAAAAAAAACTTAATGGGCCAAAGGCAAGGCAAAACAGGACTGGTAACAAAGTATCAGGCTCACATATTCCTCTTTGTGTATCTTCTGTGTAAATCTGCACATTTTCTGCAACTTGCACTATGCGGATACTATGATATCTTTCTTAAATCATCAACATATTTTTGTATACTATATCTTAGCGACACCTTTGTTGGAAGACAATGGAAAGACCTACCATATGATCCAAAGAGTAAACTGAGGACAGTCTAGTGTCAAACTACACAAAGTGTAGTAACCAGGAACTGACTAAAGACACTTCTGAAGAACCAGGCCAACTAGAACAAGGCAGAATTGCCACTTTTATTCATAAATTTAATATATAAACATTTAATTGATTCACTGTGTTTTCATCCCGGCAAGACTTCATCAGATGACTGCTTAAACCTACTAACACTATTTAAATACTTTCCCCATGATACCTGATAAATGAATGCAAATTCCATTAATTACTAAGTTAAAACAAAATGAGGTCATACAAACATATTACCTAAAACCACTAAGAGTACTTGTAAGTGAATGTAAAAAAGTTATAAAAACTATTAAATATATTAAATATGTAAAAAACATTGTTAAAAGTTTTGTAAAACAATCTGGAATGTTCAATGCACTTAAAAAAGTGCAATGATAGAGATTATCCTAACTGTGAAGATGCTCACCCCACAAAAACAAAGTGCAGGGTTTGACTCTTACAGGAGGCAACTAGCCAGTCTCAAAATGGCTCACCAAGGCAGCCAGTCACCAGTCCATAAACCAAATGCACCATCTAGTGTCCAGACGTCATAACAAAAGTTATTACATTAATTTACACTGTTAAAACACTCCAAGTATACAAAAATATATGACCTATATAGGAAATGGCTCATTGCAACCTAACTGCCATCAACTTTAAAACTGGGGCTAGGGAAATATTTTTATTCAAGTCAGGTGCTCTATTAGCTTCCAAAATTAGTTGCTAGTATACTTCTTTGTATTTGATCTTTGTTGCCCATGGCCCACATCTAGGATCTCTGGGTACTTCTTCTAGTACAAAAAATGTAAATGTAGATAATCTGCAAATAAGGGTATCTTTGAATAAGGTCTTTTTCCTCATCCTTAGTCCTAATAGTATAAGTATGTTCATATATTCTCCTTTTTAGCCTGCACTCAATTTTCCCTATATAAAATGCCTAACATTCATCACATAGAGCATATTACTCCAGCACTATTATAGTTACTATACGTTTTGCCCCTAATGTGAGTATCCCTACAGTTAATATAAATAAACTCCTTATTTTTACTATAGGGACATTTGGAGCAGGCTCCACCCTTATAGGTGCCCACCTTTTGTTTCTGTTTTCCATACCTATTGTGGTCTTCTTTTGTTCAAGAATGTCATTGATACTGTACCATTTTTTTCCCTAGCCCCAGTTTTAAATTTGAGAGCAGCTAGGGTATAAGGATCTAGGAGCCATCTCCTGTAAAGTTTATATTTTTGTATACTTAAAGAGTGTTTTAACAGTGTAAATTAATGTAAAAATGTTTGGACACTAGATGGCACATCTGGTTTATGGACCGATGTGGGCTGGCTGCCTTAGTGCCATTTTGAGACTGGTTGGTTGCCTCCTGTGAGGAATTGAACCCTGCACTTGGCTTTCATTAGATGAACACCTTGACTATTAGGCTAATCTTTCTCATTGCATTAAGTGCTTTTAACATTTCAGATTGTTCTACAAAGCTTTTAACAATGTTTTTGCATGTTTAATATACTTAACAGTGTTTATAAGCTTTTTACATTCACTAACAAATACTCTTAGTGGTTTTAGGTAATATGTTTGTATGAGTTGAGTTTTAATTTAGTAATTAATGATAATTAATGGAATTTGCATTAATTGATCAAGTATCATGGGCAAAAGTATTTAAGCAGTGTTAAAAGGTTTAAGCACTCATCTGATGAAGTCTTGTTGGGATGAAAATGCAGTGAATCAGTTAAGTGTTTCTGTGTTTTTTAAGTTTATGAATAAAAGTGACAGTTCTGTCTGGTTCTGGTTTGCTTGGTTCTTCACAAGTGCCTTTAGTCAGTATCTATCATATGATGTCAAGTTCGGCTGTGATGCCGAGTCTTCCTGTAATGTTTTCTTAGGATTAGCCCTTCAAAACCCACAATATCAACACTCACACATAGCAACACTAAACCCACATATGCGGAGGCCCTTAACATTAATCTGCCCAAGCAACAAGGACCTTCGAAGCTGAAACGCAAACAAACACCAGTCACAACCAAAGTGACACATAGCTCACAACACCAGTGTGCCACCCAACAACAGCCGCTAAGGCAAGACAATGTACCCAACACTTTAGTCATAGGTGACTCTATAGTCAGGCACACTGATCTCCCACTCACCAAGCTGAACAAGGAGAAAATTACAGTCAGCTGCCTGTCAGTTACCAGGATTCGCCACATAATGCATGCACTCAAGTCACTCCACAACAAGTACAAATATGACTCTGCCATTGTCCATGTTGGAGTGGATGACTTGAGATGTACATCCCTGGACTATATGAAAAGAGACATGGAAGAGCTCTCAGATCATGTGGCCCAGGCAGGTATGACCCTAGCCCTGAGTAGCATCCTGCTTTTGCCCAGAATGATGCCACAGTATAAGGACAAAATGATGGACTTCAACAATTGGCTAAGCTTCTGGTGTCAAAGGGGATCCAGTATCTGTCTGCCTGGGACAACATGATTGACAGACCATGATGCTTTTCCAGAGATGGTCTACACCTGCCACCCCTGGGATTCAGGTTACTGGCTAAAACTCTTGCCACCCCTAAAGTGCCATTTTTAGGCAAGGTTCAAAAGATAAAACCACCACCGTAACAGATACAAGCATGCAAAATCTGAAGGTAATGCTACTCAATGCTAGAAGTCTAAACCTCAAAATGCACTGTCTCAAGGCACTCCTAAAAATGCAGAACATCAATATCTGTGCAGTAACTGACACCTGGTTCAAGGCTCCAGAGTGCACCCCTGCAATACCAGGCTACAACTCTTACCACACTTTTTGGCCACCAAATCAAGACTGAAACACTAAAGGTGGAGGAGTGTCCATATTCACCAAGGATATTCACACCTCTAGGCTAGTTGCCCAACACAATGCATCTGAAATTCTCCAAGTGCAACTAACACTAGATAAGACTGCAATCCAAATTGTAGCTTGCTACAAATCCCCCACCATGCACTAAGATTCTTACTACACCTTTCTAAACATACTGGAACATATTAAGATACAACCAAACACCCTAATACTGAGTGATTTCAACTACCCTGCCATTAACTGGGAAAACTACTAAGGTACCAACATCTTTTCCCAATGGTTCTTGGAATTCATAAATTCCAATGCCCTGGATCAACTAATCCATTGTCCCACCAGGGGCTCCAATATCCTAGACCTGGTCATTACCAACATGGGAGATAGATGCTCTACACCAGTGGTCACCCCCTCATTGGTCAGGTCTGACCATAAGCTTATCACCCTTAACATCCACATCTCACCTCTACCCCCCAGTAAGAAAACCTCAGTAAAAAATTATCCAAAGCTAACTTCATGCTACTCAAGTCAAAAGTGACAAACTTCATGATACCCATGCAGATGGGAGCTGAAAGTTTGACTGCTAAATCTTACACTAAACCACTGTATGTGAACATCCGCTCGTGCGTGAATCGTGCTATCTCAAACCGAACCAAGATGCTCTCCTCCAAAAAAAGGAAGCCAATCTGGTGATCCCCTGCCATAAACAAACTATACAATAGAAGGATGAAACTGTTGTAGAAAAGAAGAAAACCCCACGATGCAAAAAGCTCCCTTACCAGCCTCACTAAGAAGCTGAGATCCCTCAAAAAATCCTCCAAAGCTAGTTACAAAAATAAAATTGCCAAAGATTCCAAAGACAACCACAAGGCATTCTAAAGTTATGTCAAGAATCTAAATGGCAATGCTCAGATCTACTCTGAGCTACAACAGAATGGCAATAAATATACTCATCCCAAGGATATTGCCAATATCCTGGCAGATAGATTTAGTGCCAACTTCACCCCCCTCTCACCCCCTAAAGGGCCCATCTCAATACCAAAAGATTGCCAAATTCCGGTTATCCCGGCCACACAGGTAGAAACCACACTCTCCAAAGCTAAGAATACAGCAGCCATGGGACTAGATGACATCCTGGGCTGTGTACCACATGAACTACAAAATGAACTGGCACCTCACCTAAGTGTCATGTTTAATCATAGCCTCACCTCAGGCTTCGTGCCCACTGAGTGGCGCACAACTACAGTTATCCCACTCCAGAAGGGGGGTATCCCCCTTGTATCCTGGGAGCTACTGTCCCATTAGTCGGATGAGCCTGATCTGCAAGGGCATGGAACGCATTATCTTGGAACTTATAAACAAAGACATTGGCAATCTTCAAACACTGGACCCCACCCAGTTTGGGTTCGTGAAGGGCCGATCATATCTTCTGAACCTGATCAACTTCTTTGAATCAGTCTCCACAGCTGTGGACAAGGGTAAGGCAGTCCACACACAGCCTATCTGGACATCGCCAAGGCTTTCAACACCATCCCCCACTCTGGAATCATAGATAAACTTACTAAGCTGGACATAAATCCCTATGCCACTCGATGGGTAGCACACTCGCTTACTGACAGAACCCAGACTGTAAAAGTAGCCAACTCCAAATCCAGCTCCAGACAAGTGACAAGTGGAGTACCTTAGGGTTCAGTCCTAGGACCGCTTTTGTTTGGCATCTACTTCTCTGAAGTACAGGCCAACACTAAAGGACTCTGGCTAACAAAGTTCACAGATGACTGCAAACTGGGAGCCATTATCGAATCCCCAAATTATGTGGATATTCTATAAAAGGGACTTACAGAAACAGATGCTTGGTGCCAGAGCCATGGGCTCAAGCTTAATGCCAAGAAATGTACAGTTATCCCCTTTGGGAAAAACCATGTACCCATGATTTACCACATAGGTGGTAGTACACTAAACACCAAAAGTGTGATGAGAGTCTTGGGGACACAGGTGGACAGTGGTCTCAACTTTGATAATCACATCACCACAACAGTCAATAAATCCTTCTATGTGTCACACCTCATCACTAAGGGCTTTTCATCCAGAAAAAAGGAGGTCATTGTCCCACTGTACTCATCCCTCATTAAACCCATTATAGAGTACAACACCCCATTTGGTATGTACCTCACAAGACATCTGCCACAGCTGGAAAGGCCGCAGAAATACCTCACTAAAAGAATCACAGGCCTAAAGCAGATGCCCTATGCTGACCGACTAAAAAAACTCTAGCTATATAGCCTGTGGCATATCGTCTACTCAGAGCTGATCTCTGCTTAACATAAAAGGTCATGTCAAACCCTGAGCTGTTGGACATCACTTAAAGAAATCCCAATCCCTCAGAGCTACATGCTCCAGGGATCTAAACCTTGTCATTACAATGTACAAAACATGCTGGAGGGATAGGTTTCTGACCCAGAGACTCCCCATACTCTGAAATAGACTGCCCATACATGTCAAGCAGAGCGCCTCCTTGGCCCTCTTCAAGAGGAACCTTGATGATTGGATGGGAGATAGGAAATTTACCCCGGGGATCATGTCAGTCACCCTGCTAGACAGGGGTCCAGGGAAGTAAATATTGTGGGGAGAAATATCCAGGGAATTGTTATGGCTAGGCTTGTATAGGCCCTAGGGCTGATAGCCTAGTACCAACCTATGAACCTATGAACCTGTAATCACCCTCCTCTATCTTCAGGTCCTTTATTCTGTGAGTTGCATGGACTGTTCAGGAAATGAATAACAAGGGCATGGAAGCAACTGAAGTCATCCAGCCCTAACCAGCAGAGTTATCTTGTGAGAAATTCTTCATATGAATGCAGCAGTGGTTTCACAAAATCGACTCCTAACTGAAAGGGCCAGTTTAGAGATTTGAACAGGGCTATAACTTGAGGGGCATTCAGAAATTAGTAGTGCTATTCAAAGCATTACTGAATGTGTTTTGGTGGGGTTTTTTTGTCCCTTTTGAATAAGACATAATGAAGATAATGTGGCTAAATATGCGTTAAAATGCAATGTTATTGCACTTATCTGCAACAACATATAGTTTAGCACGCATCTAACCCACATTACATGAAGCCTGAAAAGTCTGATGAAAAAAAAAAACAATCATAACAAATGGTGTTTACAAAGTGCTACCCATTTCTGGGTACTCTCCTCAGAAACAATTACATGATATTGTTAATCGGTTACCAAGAATGGGACCCTGTAATATTGGGCCATAGTGGGGTGTTGGTGGTGGTGTTGTATTTGCCCTTTTCTTGTCCTTTTCAATGGATATGGGAATATTTTATGTTTGTAAATATCTTACATGTAGTGTATCTCAACACAGTAAAGTGAAAGTTATTAAATACATGTAATATATATATATATATATATATATATATATATATATATATATATATATATATATATATATATAATCTGTATATATAATTGTTGAACTGATTTTATTTGTTTTGGTGAGGTATCCTCATATATGCTCTAACAGAGGTAGAAAATTGTATTCCTGTCTTTAAATGTTAATAATGATGTATGTTGCAGTATTAAAATGGAAGTTATTGAAAACCATCTGTATAACTGTTTATGTAAGAGTATTGCTGGCCTGTACTCTGTTTTTGTTTTAGTATATATTTCAAGGTAAATCTGTCCTGTTTCCTTATGTTATTATATTATACAAATTAATTCCTACAAAAATTTACAATTTTTTCAATTATTTCTGTTTTATACATACTATAAAATAATTGGTTTTTTTTTTCGTTGTTAAGAGGCAACCCATTGCATTGCTACAGTTTTCTTTCTAAAAGTCTAGAGCTAGTTGTGACCTATATTTATAATGTTAACAATTATAAATCACCTTGCATGTATTCTGTACGTTGGCATTTCAAAGAAATGGGACTGGAATGAAATATTATTTCTTCACCATATTGTAAATTAAGTTTAAAAGAATTTCAAAGACAGAAACAAAATTCTCACTGTTCACAGATGGGAATATACTTTCGTGAAAACTGAAGTGGCAGATGACCACTAAATTGTGAGTGAAATGGTTATGCCCCATTGGGGATTCACAAATGTAGCATAGTTTTTCTTGCCTGCTACTCAACCTTTAAATGAAAATGCATACTTGCCAACAAAAATAAAATGTTATGTACTACTGTCATGATTACAAGGGAGGTTAACTAACATGGGAGTTTACATTTTCAAACAAAACAATGCTCAGCTGTCCTTAATTATATATGTTGGAATCCTCTCTGTAACCACATCACACTACTGCAGAGATACAGGTGGTCTCATTATTCTGATCCCAGAATGAGATAAAAAGTATCCCCTTAGTGTGGCAAAATAAACACAAATTCTTTGTCCCAAACAAGTGCCATCAGTGATGTTTATAGATCAATTAAATGTGTTTTTTCACAGATTGGTCTGTTCTTTTTATTTAAAACATATGCTGACAAATGAAACTTTGAACTGTAGCTTTTATATGTGCTGTTTTATAAAAAGATACTGTTGTAAATATTGAATACAATAAGCATTTGAAGTAATGCTTTTCTATGGCAAAAGTAAGCATGCACTATTCAATAAAAACTGAGGATCAGGGATGGAAAAAGCACAAAACAGTCAAGACTGCAATGAAGTTGAAAATATAATGTGCATGAACATAAGAATATCTAGATGCAATACTTTATTTATTTATTTATTTAACATAAGTAGTTTGGACTTGAAGGAAACCTCTTCATCTACATCCTTCTTACCCATAAAACCCAGGAAGAGAACATCTACATCTACACCATGCACAGTGTTCAGAAAACATGGGGATCTGGCCACTGATGATCAACTAGAGTACACAGTTTGCAGAAACATAGGGATGTGGCCACTGATGATCAGCTACAGGGTGCACAGTATTCCAAAAGGCTACAGGGTGCACAGTATTCCAAAAGCATGGGGATGTGAACACTGATGGTGAGCTACAGGGAAACATAACCAGGAAGCCATAACAACAGTTTTAAATACTTTTTGGTAGAAGCAGCTCTCAACTGAAATGATGGCACTCAAAATGCCGAGTGCCAGCAAGTGCAAAAAACAGGCCAAAGTTCCAGGAAAAGAGTGAATCTTTGAACATCACTCTTCTCCTTTAAACGTCTTTTATGCAGGGGGCTGTCATGGGGGGCAACCCCACCACAACACCCAAACTTATATGTACCAACTCCAACATCACCATATCTCAGAGAAAATTAAATTTTCTGTGAAATGGCCATCTTGGACTTAGCATGCAAGTCCATTTTTTTGGTTATTCAATCTCCCTGTTTTGGGACTCACTCTAGCAGGTCCCCATATTTCAAATGGTTACCATAGAGAGCATAAGTAAGACAACAATGGAAACATTACTTTATGCAGTTGCATGTAGCACTTATAAAGTGAGCTTAGGCTGCAGTAGTCATAAAACATTAAAAAGTGGGTATGATGATAGTATTCACCTATTCACTCCTATACAGTACTCACTGTGGGTACCTGTCAAATCTTTGAACGCTCAAAATTTCGAACGTTACATGGTCGAGACCAAACGTTCAAAAGTTTGAGTGATTGAAGATAGACTTTCAATGGCATTGTATGGTGCAGATAGGGAGACTTTCCCTTTTCTACACTGAAGTGCAGTCTCGGAGTTGATATATTTAAGTAGGGAGTGCAGGGGTGCTTGCCTACACTGTTAAAGTGTTTTTTTCTGTGTTTTCTTTTTTTTTATGTTCGAACATCCAGATGTTGAACATTTGGTCTCAACCATGTAATGTTCGACATTTTGGATCTTCGAACATTTAACATAGACTCCTCACTGTGCATCTATGTGCTGGGAGCTATGGTGGTAGGATGTGTCATTGCATGTAGGCATGCATGTGGACATGTATGTACAGTACATGTCTCTAGGAGCAAGAGTGAGACTGAATTAGCATGTGTGTGTGTGTGTGTGTGTGTGTGTGTGTGTGTGTGTGTGTGTGTGTGTGTGTGTGTGTGTGTGTGTATGTGTGTGTGTGTGTGTGTGTGTGTGTGTGTGTGTGTGTGTGTGTGTGTGTGTGTGTGTGTGTGTATGTGTGTGTGCAGGGGTGTCTGATAGTGTATGTAGATGTCAAAGGGGTATTTTCACTGAAGTGATGCATGGGCTTCTAGGGAGAAAGAAAGCATGGTCAGGTCTGACAACAAAGTGTTTGAGTTAGAGAAATGGTAATGAGCTGCTAATGAAGTGTTCCTTGGTGTGGCATTACCATGTCCCGGAATAGGAATTTTTGTCCATTGCAATAAATTGCCAACCTGCATTCAGCTAACAGCATGGGTGGAGAGGAATTCACTGAATCCTTATGGGGGAAATACATGCTTGTATTCTAACTGTAAAAGTAAATGCAATTTTTTTAGAAGATAGTACCAACTTATATTTCCAGCTGTCATTTTCTTTGATGTTATCTTAGAGTACTTTTAACAGTCCTGGAGCAAAATAAGTTAAGAAAAATGTAAAACAAACTTTGTATTTGACATCAGTGTGAACCCGCTGTGTGAATTCTACATTTAGGTATCATAAATGCAGAATAATAGTGCAAGGCTTATAAAGTTATTATAATGCAAATAGAAACATTAAAGGTTTTTTTATTGCATAGCAGTACACTATATACTCAAGCTGAGAGATATGCACATCTTGCAGGTAAACAGTTCTTTATTATGGCCTCTTTTAAAACTGGAATAATATTGGCTAAAACAAATATTTTCAAGTACAGCAAAATATCTTCTGCAGGCCATTGTTCTAAGAATAATGATTCCTGACAGGCTGAACATTACAGGGAAATAGCAGACTAAATTAATGTGTATCATTACTTTGTATATGATGCCTCTGATTCAGTCAGCTGTGATTAAGGAGTGCATTTCTGACGTGACTGCTTTTGATCACATATAGTGGAACTCTCACATTCACTGGTGTTTCCCGTCTAATGCCTTAGTGTTATATAGTAAGGAAGGCTAGTTCTAACATTTTATTTATTGTTCTTTCTTAAAATACAGCAGAGAAACACAAATGCTCCCATCTTATATGTGAGCTCCAAGGTTCAGAGGATAATTCCTTTCCAGCCTAGCAACAAACTCCATGACCTAGATTGACAGAGCCTTGACTTCACCCCAGCTGACAGCAGTCTGATTAGATGCTCAGTGCTGGAGTGTCAGAAGAGCTGCCTGAGGAGGGAGCAGAATGAAGAAGCATTGCCTGTTTATCTCGGTCTGGTGCATGGGGGACTGAAGTTTCATAGGGGAACACCTACCATTAAAGAATGCATGACTAAGAATGGACTCTTGAAGGGAGCATCCATTCACAAAGGGAGCAGAGCTGCCTGAGTGGCTACTCAAAGGAAAAGTGCAGCATGGCTGTTTGAGAGGCTACATGACCCATGCGAGCCAGTGGTATTTCACACCATACTCTCTGCATACCCACGTCTCAAGTGCTTATTGTAGCAAACAGAAGGATGTGAGATCAATATAGCAGAAATCCCCTGCTGGCTACCTATGAGATTGCTACTGAGATCAGCTCATGACCCAGTTTGAAGCAAACAGGCAGCATCACTAGACAGATGGATGTCAAGTACAGGAGCGAAAAAAAAACTCAAAAACAAAAACAAACAAAAAAATAGAAAATTTAATTGCAAACTGGTATACCCATCTGGGTAACAAAGCCAAGACGACAGTTCATTTCATATTGGTCTATCTATTTGGATACTGACAATTATAACATCACTAAGATGGTTTGAAACAGTTCTGTAGCAATGATATTTTCTTTTGACAGTCAGTTGTTTTGTCTTCTTTTTATATTACTCTTGCTTTATGTGGTATTATCAACCAGATGTTTCTTTAGTTTTGGCCTATAAACTTTTGGGATTTTAAAAGCCATTCTCTAAATAAGCTATAGATCCTAACAAGGTGAGGGATACAACTGACCACCCAAATATGTTGTGAGACTTGACACTGCAGGCATTCTATCCCTGGAAGTTCTATTATTTCCTTTTAACTTTTCTTCTGGATGGCCTGAATATGCTTAAAATGCTTTTTTTTAATGTTTGTTTTTATTTTTTATGTATAGATTTATAAAGCTGGGTTTTTTGCTTCCATGAAAAAGTAGTTTGTTTCATTATTATTTTCTGCATATGCTTCTCTGCAGTTGTCAGTTAGATCTAAACAACATCCTGTTCTTATTTAGCTGGTTGCTTTAAAGTAGTAATTAATTAATACGGTTGTCTAGGTGATAAAAGGCATTCTAATTTTAAGTTAGTCCATTACATACATTTTGTGGTCAAAGACATGATAAATGGCTACCACTTTATAGGAATTTGAAATATGTGGTATAATGGGAGAATATTGACTCCTTCATATCTTCCCAACCTACTTTTTAAATTAGTCAGCTTAACCCCTATTTTTATTTTTCGCAGTAAAATCTGTGATTTTTACAGTCACAATCTGCAGTGGCCTGCCATGGTCCAGCAGTAAAAAAACAGCTAGGCTAACTTAAATTGCAAGTGAAGTCAGTAAACTGTCACTGGATTGAGAAAACAATCATTAAATATGTGTAGCCAAAACTGACTGGAATAATTCATTGATCAATCATTCTTTTCTTTCATTATACATTGCTTGTATGCAAAAGAAGCACAATTCCTATGTGCATTTACTAGTATCCGGTTATGACAGAGGAACTGTGATATATCTCTCTCTTTTTTGCTTTTCTTACTGCAGCTTTAGCATGCTATCTTTGTTATGATAAATATTTTACTGCATATATTTATTCATATCGGTTAAGCACAGAATTAAATACACGTTAAAGTTATTTTTTAGACTACAAAACATGGATCAGAAATCTATCTTTGCTTATGGACTAAAACTAACTTGGGTATATTTTTACTTGTAAAAATACATTTTACACTGGTAATATTAGGCTAAAAAGGAAGACAACTTCCTTGTGTTTTACCTGTGACCCAACACCCTTTATTTATTTATTTATTTATTCTGTGTTGACTGGGTTAGTCCCACTAGACTGGTAGCCTTTCTTCAGGGGGCACCCAAAGTGGGGCATTTTTCACTTGGAAAAACACATTTTCACTGGTAATACTAGGTTAAAAAGGAGGCAACTTCCTTGTTTTTACCTATGATTCGTTGCCCTTTATTTTTTATTCTTTGTTGACTATGTTAGTCACACTATGCTGGTAGCTTTTCTTGAGGGTAGACCCAAGGTGGTATTTCTATTACAAGTTGAAATGTGGTCAGAACATCAGGGAACTTTCCTTCCTTTTTTTGATAGGTGCTGTGGGATCTTTTACATCCACCCGAGTTATGATAAAATAAAGCAGATGCAGCCTCAGATTAACACTTAAGGAGTACAGCACTAAGAGTCAGCAATCAGTCTACCTGCTGTGGGAATCAAACTCAGAGAGTCATGCAGCAAAGATGAGTGTATACGCTGTTTCACCACAGACAGTGCTACCTTCAGGGAAGAGCAAATAAATATTTTAAAATATCTTTGTGAAAAGATAGGCATGTCTGGAAAGGGATGTAAAAGTAATGCTGCATATTGCCTTTTTAAGTATCTGTAAGTCTTTCATCACTTTTTATAAAGTAAGTTTTAAGCAGAGGTAAGCTCCCTATTAGAAGTGTGACTCCTAAAGCTGTGTGTTTTGACACTACAGAAAGTTAAAAGTGACTCAAACGACAACCTTCATATTCTGAAACTCACAATTACAGTTTCAAAGCATTTTTGCCCCAGTCTCCCTCATATACTCTTGACTGGAAGTCTGTGCCCTCATATTCCTGCAAAAAAAAAAAAAATATATATATATATATATATATATATATATATATATATATATATATCTATATATGTAAAAACTCAGAAATCACTGTACCACAAAAGTAAGCGGGATGCTTAGAAGTGTTTCAGCTTCATACTTAACATATTAAATGTTCTCCATAGTTTGCATATACAGTTCACTATACTGATGATCACACATTATGGGCTTTAGTTTAAATGGTCACAGGCACAATTAAATTGTTAGTATCATTTGATTAACATGTTACTTGCAGTTTGTAGAACATTTTGTAACCCAGCAATAATGTCTGACAGGCTGGTCATTGAAAAAGAGACTACCCAGGGGTATGATGAGGTCATGATACCATAGGCAGAGTTTGTTATCACCTTTGAAAGGAAAGTTGTTTCCCTAAAATGTCCAACCTGTAAGGCATTATTGCATTTGGAAGATGGTATCTAGTGAATATAATTTTCTGTGGTTGTTAGATAGTATGAAACACTGTAATGTCCATGTGCACTTAATCAGGGCAGCCTTGGTTCCAATTATACTACTGTGTGTAGGGTTTAGTATCTGAAAAAAAGAAGGTTTTGTTGTGCTGGAGGTTATTTTTAATGAATGTTTTCTAGTTTTGAATCCTAATGATATTACTTAATAAAGACCTGGTTAACTGGAGCATGTAGATATATTCCTACCTGTATAAAAGTCATGACAAGCTTTAGCAATAGAACCTTCTATGTTTCTGTTTGTATTTGAATATTTTTAATAGCTTTCCATGTATATCATGTACTTACTATTTTATTTAAATGCAGGGCACGCACACACATTGCTAGTCAAACACGGAGTTTAAAGCCAGAAGTATCGTTTTTCAAATAAGATAGTGATTTCTTGAAGAACTATTCATGCCAAAGCACATGCAAAGTTTAATTTACACCTTCCTTAAGTTACTTAGCTCAGTCCAAGTTAATAACACAGTTTAATAACATCAGGTTGAGAAAACCTGATGCATGCAGGTCATGAAGACTATTCATTTTCAACCAGGGGTGTAGCAAGCAATTTTTATTTTGTACTCACAGGCTCTTTGTACTATCCCCCCCCCCCGGACACATATCACTTAAAATGGACACATCTCTCAAAATACTGTTCTCCCCAAGCACTAAATAAACTAAGTAACATTTTCAGCTGTTCCCCCTGGTACTATTAAACTATTGTTTTTAGATTATCAGTATTGTACATGTTGTTAAAGGCATTCATTCAGACAGTTATAGACATAATATGACCAGCAAAAAAGTGATGTTGATATGATGCTCAGAAAAAATGTACTCAGTAGAATACAGAGAGTATGCCTGGCCACACCATTGCTTTCAACTCTCAGTGAAATCTAATTTAGTTGCACCTTGCAAAATACTGAAATTCTTTTAGTTTTAGAACCACACTGGAAGACACAGGTGATGTCATACATTTTACTGGATCAATATAGCTTTTACAGTTACTTGAGCTTTGGGCTAACAAGAGACTATCATAAATATACATACATGCATACATACACATCATGCATTTGGAGCATTTCTCCCCAGGCCTCCGCTGAAAATTGGCTTCATCCAAGTCAGACTTTCCTGGTAAACAAATGTTAAATAAATTAAAAAATTAAATAAAAAATGTATATTGATATATCAGTATCTGTATGTGATATAGGAAAGTATTGCCAGCCCAGCTATCTGGAACTTTGTAAATAATTCTATGTCATTTGTGAATATTGATACTGTATGTTATATACTGAGCTAAGGTGTATCTACAGTGTACTCTGCTGGAACATATAAGATTAATCTGCAAAACTTAAGAATAGTTGAGGTTAAGTTACTTTATTGCTGGGCCATAAACAAAAGATGTTATCTCTCCGTTTCAGATCAATATCAGACACAATGTCTACAGCTAGAAGTTTTTATATTGTCTAGAAAGAGAGATAATTACTAGGTTTCAAATGTAAAAGTTTTTTATTGTTTTACAACTTCCAAGATCTGGCAAACATCTGAGGGATGTGTATTTTTAACACAGAAATGTTAAATTCTGTTAGTTTCTGTTTTAGCCTGGGAACTGATGCCAGGTAACAAAAAGTGACGTCATCCAAGCTAACCCAGCAGTAATATTTGACACTGATTTAAGAACTCTCTCAGAGAGAGACTGTGCATTTAATATTTTGTCTTGGACCTAGCAAGAACATCCACTCATCACATCTGCACTTCCCTTGCTCTGTAAGTAAGTTTTTAGGGCTTAGTAACTCTTTTAAATATAGGTAGGAATATAGAATAGATTAGTTTTGATGTTTTCTGTATTTATTTGAGACTGTTTTGCATTGTTGTTTTAAATACTTCCTGTGATTTTGAACTCTAAAGTTACTGTGTTAATTGAGTGAGTATTATCTTGTTCTTTTATTATTTATTATTAAATATATTTAAACCCATCTTTCTGGCTGATATTTGTGAGACGTATTTAAACTCTTACAGTACTTGCATATGTATTTGTTGACACTGTACAGATCACTCCTAAATAGCCTTGCAAGTCTTGGTCAAACTACCATCTGTACTAATAGTAACATTACACAGTAGGATTGGACACCCTTTGTAAGGGCCTTATAGTAGCTTATAAGTGGGGGTTGGTGGCAGTGAAAACTACCGTATAGTCTGGGCAGAAGGGGGCATGGCTAGTAAACCTGTGCCAACCTTCCCCAGGTGTGTGTGTGTGTGTGTGTGTGTGTGTGTGTGTGTGTGTGTGTGTGTGTGGGTGTGTGTGTGTGTATGTGTGTGTTTGTATATAAATCAAATCTCAAAGGGTGTGTGTGTCATCTACTTGGGCAGGGACACAAACCACAGGTTGGACAGAAAGGGTGCTGGAAGTCTTGGCCCCTCATCTGAGATCTTAACCCTATAGCTGTGCCAGTGGGGAGTCTTATTGGGGATCTGGAGAAAGAGGGAGAAACCAGCCCCAGACTGACTGTGATCTCTGTGTGCTCTTAAGAGAAATTGCACTTTACTGTGTGTGTACTTGTCATATTCCCAATGTGTATGTCCCTTAGCTTTTCCAGTGGTGAGGACTGAGGCTCCTTTATTACTGGGCCAGTGGAGGGGCATCACACTGTCAATCTAATATGTATATGTCTATGTGTATGTCTCTCTCCATCTGTCTGTATATGTAGATATGAATGCATATACAGCATAACATTTGCAAACATGTGAAGCACAACTGCAATCACCAGACCAGTACAGCAAATCATGCAAAAGACAGGCATATATAGAGAATGAGACAGTCTAAGATTGGAGTAACTTGCGCCATTCCCCTTAATTCAAAGTTTCTGTTAGTATACAGAAGAAGCAGGTCTGTGGAAGGCACAACCCTCCAGTGTTATGGAATATGTATGATAAAGACCACCTGCAAATTGATTTTATGGCAGCACAGTGAGGTCCAAAAGCTGCTCTTTTCTTTCCAGAGTGCAAATGTTTTCATAGTTTTAAAACTCACAATTATGGGTCTTGGACTGTAGATATAGATATAGATATAGATATAGATATAGATATAGATAGATGGATAGATAGATTTTGATATACATATAGACACACACACGCACACACATGCATGCGCGTGCGCAGACACACACGCACACACACACACACACACACACACACACACACACACACACACACGCACATGCACACGCACACACACAAAAACACACTCACACACTCACATACACATGCACACAAATGCACACAAACACACCCAAATATATTTGGATGTATACATATGAGTGTATGTCACTATATATGTTTATGACTGCACTGCGCTTTCACGCTATTCCTTCTATAAATCAGGGAGGCCTTTTGCTAGCCATCAGTTTGACTTTATTTTCAGTACTTTTTTTTCAATCATTTTTGATGGTAAGAGCATTGGGCTGGATTCATGAAGGATTGCATAGAGTCTTAGAGTACATTAAGACTCCATGCAGCCAACATGTACTCCGGGCGATCCAGGAACAGCCGGTAGGGGCATGCAACTGAGATCTCTAAACTAGTCCTACACGGACAGGGCTGGGATATGCAAATTAACTCAATTGCAGGCAAAAGCTCTGCAAATGAGGTAAATTTGCGATCTAGGAAACCCGAACCTGTCCGAGTAGGAGTAGTGTTACTTGCAGAAACGTACTCAGTTGATAACTGAGTATGGTTCTGCAAATAGCAAAATGGAGCCATGTCAGCTGGAAATAAAGCATGCATGTACAGGAGGAAGCATGCCAATGGCCAAAAATATGGCCATTGGCAACAGGAAGGGATGCAAATTAAAAATAAAATAATTCCGGGGTTTAACCATAGCGCAGCACCGCGCAAACGCGCTGCACCCTAAAAAGCAGAAAATTAATAATTAAGATCCACAAATGTGGATTTTATAGCTAAAAAGAATTTACAATGCAAGGGAATGGCAGACTGAAGACAACATGGCCACCAAGTAGAGGTTGCTAAGGGGGGAAGCTCAGTCTAAGAGATGTAACTAAGCATTAGTAGGCAATCCTATGCAAATGAGTGTTAGGATAGTGAATCGCAAGTTTACATAGCAAATGAGCACAGTCAGTGGAGTGTAGGAGTAGGATAAGGGGAGTAACAGAGTAGAAGATAGGTGACATCACGAGGGGGGTATGTATGAAAGGAGTGAAGCTCATTGGAGCAGAGGGTCATGTGTCAGCTTACATTCACATAATAGTGAAAGAGGTGTGTCAACAGGTAGGCCAGGTAAAGTCAAGAAATCGAAGGTGTATGCCGTGGGTAACACCAAAGTTTCTTGCTGAGCATGCATGCACGCGTGTGCGCGCCAGTAAACTCGAGTAAGACAGTGTGTGCACGTGTAACCGTGTGTGTGCACGTGTAGGCTTGAGTAAGCATATGTAAGGCTTTGTAAATAGTTGTCAGCGCGTTTGCGATGGTGTGCGCGCGTTTTAACAAGAATAAGCAAGTTTTAGTCCATGTAAGCATGTGTGCGCACGTGTTAGCTGCTGTGCGCGTGTTTGTGCTTGTGTGCTAGTGTGCGCGGCGCGGCGCTGCTCCCCCCCGAGGAAACAAAAAGGAAGCACACCAAATAGTGGAAGTTACCAGGGAGTACTAGCAGAGCTAGCAGGTGAAAACAATCAGAACAGGCAATTAGCCAGGCAGAATACTAGCCCAGCCCAGCCCAGCACTTAAAACTCTGCAAACAACAGTTCATTATGTTTCTCTTAAGAGACACTGCAACACTGCAGTAAGCTAATAGAAGTGAAAACTGAAAAAGCTTCACTGAGACAAAAAATGTTAGGGGCTGCCATTGCTGTTATAAGGCGACATATGCAACATGCTGAGGGTGGTGATAATGCAAATGCTGCTGGACAATCCACAGTGAGGAGACGGAGAAGAGTGTACAGGCCCAGGGTTACCTACCAGGAGCTACATGAGCTGGAGATAGTGGAGCGCTATAGAGTGGACAGAGACCTCTTGCAGCAAACTGTTGAGCTGTGCAGGCCACGCCTCACACACAGAACCAACAGAGGGGAACCCATCCCAGTGGAAACTAAGGTATGTGTTGGCCTAAGAATATTAGCAACAGGTACCTTCCAGAGACTAAATGGTGATATGATGGGGATATCACAGGCATCAGCATCCAGGGTACTGCACCAGTTACTGGAAGCCATGTCAGAACATGTCGGTGATCATGTATATTTCCCCAATTCCCGTGAGGTATTGGCTAGCAATATGCGTCTCTTCCAGCAAATAGCGGAATACCCTGAGGTAGTGGGTGCAATAGACTGCATGCACATACACATCAAAGCACCAGCCAGTGAGCGGGGTAGGGTCTACTTCAACAGCAAGGGCTTTCCCTCCATCAACTGCCAGGTCATGTGTGATGCCCAGGGCATAATACTGAATGTGTGTGCTGGCTGCCCTGGAAGCTACCATGATTCCCATATCTGGCATCTGACACAGCTGTACCAGACATTTGCCAAAGGGGACATCCCACATGGTCACCTAGTGGGGGATGCTGGCTATGCACTGGAGCCGTGGCTGATGACACCCATCAGTAATGCACACACACCTGAACAGGAACGCCATAATGAGGCACACGCACAAACACGAAATGTAATCGAGCATGTGTTTGGGCTGCTCAAGTCATGGTTCCAGTGCCTGGACACATCTGGTGGAGCCTTGCAGTACCCACCAACTACATGTAGCCAAATTGTCATGGTATGTGTTATGCTACATAATATGATCCTGCAAAAACAGCTGCAGCAAGACCAGCATAGGCCTGGGCCAAATAGCCCCCCACCATTGCCAAGGCCATCACAGGCAGAGCGTGACTCAGAGGAGGAACAACCTGAGCCTGCCCCAGTAGGCAGAAGGAGGCGTGCCCAGTATGCTTTGGTCTTGGCAAAGAGGAAACGCATAGCACATACACTGGCTCATTAGGAACTCTGGAAATGATACCTCTCTCTGACCCACACATATAGTAAAAGGGATGCCTACGTTGACACTACCTGCTTTCAAACATGTATAGGGAGTGTAGTATGTGCATCCGACACAGGCAGCCCTGCATCAACACCTGAGACATGATTGCCATGTGTTAAGCAATATAAAGCAGTGCTAAACAGCATTTACCATCATGAAGTATATGTAAACAAAATTGCACACACCAACTACTACAAATGTGGTCAATGTAGAGTAATACTGGCCAATGTCCAGCAATGATGGTTAATATTGAGCAATGTTGGACAAGCTGGGTCTAGGTAGGACATAGCTGAACAAAAGCCAACATGCTCATATTTGCTCTACTGGCCCCTAAGCAGTCTGGTCTGCTCAGTATGAAAATATAAGTGGCGATGGGCCTTGAACCCAGGATACTGTGCACTACAGTTATAGTACTGAGCCACTAAACCATGACAGTATTGCAGTGGCTAGTCTGTATGAAGAAATGTCGATAAGTCTATGCAAAGTATTTCATGGAAACCCTGCAAGCACAGCATAATCCCTGTCGAGTTATGACACAAAGGTGAGTCCTGCAGTAAGAATAGAACCTGACTTTCAAAACACACAGTACAAATGTTAATATTGGACATGTAGACATACATCAACAAATGTAGTGGACCTCGACAGCAACATACTGAAAGGTCACACTGGGCATGCTCACACACTTGAATACATGAGACAAATGTCAGGCAACAGAACACTGACAGTCTGAACTGGGCATGCTCACACACTTGGGCCATGTTGGAGTACAGCATTGGGCCACACATAGCAGGCAGTTGCATGTGTTAACCCAGGAATCTCTCACTACCCAGCAATCTGCCCTGTGCACACACTGATATGACAACAGACACGTAAATAATATAGTGGAACCCTGCCATAAGCAAATATGTTCTGCAGATACCTAAGCGGTTCATAGAAAGTGTGAAAGCAAAGATGATAAAAACCTGCAAACAGTATCAGCAATAAACATTGTGCATCATGTAAATTATCATATGTTCAGAGGCTGATACTAGGCTATCTGCCCTAGGGCATGCACAAGCATAGCCAGAGTGTGTTTGGCTTCTGCAACCCATTCTAATCAGAACACTGTGCCTCTGAATAGTAGGTCACACAAGATAGCCCATTCATGTTGAGTGTGTTGTGCCTCTGTCTAGCAGGGACCCAGAAGATATCCCATGGGTAAACATGTGATCACCCATCCACATGTCAAGATGTCACCTGTAGGTGGTCATTGGGTGGAACTGCCTATGCAAAACCGGGACTACACTCCAGAGTGAGTGGAGGCTTTCTGATAATAATCTGTCCCCCCAGCATGTCCTTTTAACATCAGTGCTGAGGTATATGTCCCTGGTGTGTGTAGCTCCAAGGGAGTTGGATATCCTGAGGTGGAGCATGTCCAGTAAGTCTGGGTCAGATATTGCCTGTAACTACAGGCACACAACACATCCGTGTAGGTGGTAAGTGACTGAGTATAGCTGGAATTACTGTATCGGAACTGTGCAGGGCATCTGTGTGAGTCCCTACATCTGCTCGATGAGTAACATTTGTGGCCATTACAGTTGCTGCAGGTGTCAGGTAAGGTACATCCCAAATGTGGCAGAGTAACCAAGCATGGTCGTGAAGAGTATAGGGGCACAATGACCACACGTGATCAACATGTGAAACCATGTGGGATATGGTAGGCTATGTAGATGTACGGTCTAACCACTATGTCAATAGGATTGTCAAAGGCGAGAGTACGAACAAGTTGTATCCCCAAAACCATAACAACCACTACTGTATGTAATGGATTACAACCTATGTGGTAATGTGTGGGCATTTTGTCATCCTCAAAGGGGATGACTATGCAACTAATGGCATGTAGCCGTGGCCCATGGCTCAGGCACCATTCAACCTATCTCTGTGAGACCCTGTATGAGTATGCATGTGCCAGCAGGAGAGCTGATTATGGCACCCAGTTTGCAGTCATCTGCGAACATGGGCAGCCATAACCCTCCTGTGATAGCCTGTACATCACACAAATATATACTGAACAAGAGAGGTCCCAGGACTGAGCCTTGTGGGATGCCATGTGTGATTGGTGTATAGTCAGACATGGCACCTACAACACTGAGCATGTGGGTGTTATCCCTGATCCAGGTAGCAATCCATCATGTCATATATGTGTTGATATTGATGCTGGGGAGCCTATGCATAATGGCCAAGTGGGGTATTGTTTTGAAGGGTTATGCAAGGTCCAGGCAGGCTATGTGGACAACCGTCCCAACACTGATGGACCTGGTAACTGTTGAAAGAATATGAACAGGTCCAACAGGCAAGATCTGCCCACAACAATGCTGTAATGTGTAGGACCCATTGTCTGTAGGTTTCCCATGTCTTTGTTCATGAGTCCCATTACAATACACCCCATAGCTTTGCAGAACAGGCTAATTAGCCTTTTAGGCTGATATTGCCTGTGGTCTATTGTGGCAGTATTCAGTGGAGCGGGACCACTATCACTGTACGCCATTCCGTGGGTACATATCCTGCAGTAACTCTTATGTCGAACAGTGACGTAATGTGAGTGTTATGTCTGTCATGAAGGCTGTTTACGACACAGGCTGGGACACCGTCTGGTCCCATTGATGCTGTGTTGTCCACTGTGGGGAGGGCAGCACTCACCTGTTTACTCGTGATGTCTGGGAGGTTACACTTTGTTGGTATGGACAGTACCACCTTAGGGGGGATGTGGGGGACACATCTGCACTGAACCTGTATGCCAGGATGATGGCAATGTCAGTGGGTTCAGGGTATATTTAGTCAGTATGCAGTAACACACAGCATATCAGTGAGTGTCCAGCCAGGTACCTGAATCGACTGAAGAAGGCCTTGTGAGTGTCCAACGTGTCTGGTGCAATTGTCCGTTAGAAGCGTGCCTGACATAATTACCCAAGTGATTGTAGCTGTCTGCTAGTACAGATCACAGATGCCTTCCCTGTCTGGGATTGTTCTCTATCATGTAGTAGCTTCCTCCATTTGTTGTAAAATGTATGAATGGCTGGGGTCTACCACACAGGTCCACTGCCATTGCAGGAATGAGTCCAGTTGTTGTTTTGGATGTAATGATCCATGCGGTCCACTAGGTGTCCATAGAATGTGTATGTAAAGGATACAGCAGTCTGAGCCATACTTACCACTGACCCAGGGTCTCTGAAGGATACCACCGTGGTTTGGAGGAGTGTGACGTTTTCCTATGGGAAGTTCACCAACATTACCCAGGAAGGGTGTGGGGACAGGATATGGATGTCCAGTGAGATAAAGTAAGTTCTGCCCTTAGCAATGAGGGGTATATCGCAGGTGTGGAACATAGAGTCCCCATGTCGGTGATGATCATGTCCAATATGTTGTCCCCTCGTGTGGGTGTGGTGACCGGTTGTGCCATAGCATAAGAGTGTAGAAATAGTAGCAACTGTTGGTCGAGGGTGTTGTGGCCTGAGTACTATCCACAGTCAATGTGTGGGTATTTGACGCCACCCAATATAATGGTGTTTGGGGAGACCTTCATATTGTCCAGTGTTCCCAGGAAAGCTGAGTGTGGTTGCTGAGTTGGGGAGTGTGGTCTGTAGCAGGCAACAAACCAAAACGCCGATTTGCACAATGTTAGGTTCATATGTATAGTCTGTGATGGTTTGTGCAGTGCTACCAACCCGGAGGTATGTGTATCTGTGATGTATATGGATACACCCCCTATTTGTGTTGGCCATTCCGAGTTATGTGGTCAGAAAGCATGGTACAAAATACAACCTGGTAGTGCTGGTGTGCATGTGGGAGCCTGAACCATGTGTCTCTTAGTGCACAGATATTGCTATCCTCCATACTGAGGAGATTCCTGAGTGGGCGCAATTTGAGGGTAATACATCTGGTGTTGAGCAGCATTAACCTCAGTGTCGTGTACTCTGTAATGTCTATGGAGGTGGTTCTGTCCTTTGAGCCCCGCTTAAATAAGGTACTATGGTGGCAGCATGTGCCCTAGCCAGTATGCAAAAGTCCAAGGGTGACAGGTGCAAGCTGTCCATAGGGAAGCTACGTGGCATGTCGAGCATGTCACCCCAGGGTGACAGACACTGTATCCCCTTTGAATAACACCAATATTTTAGCCAACTGTTAAACATGATCAGTGTGTTGGTATACTGTGACATCATACTTGGTAAGTGTAAGATGCTAGACAAGGTCAGGGTAATACTGGGCTGGGCTACATGATCACAGAGTTCCTCTATATTTCATGTCATGTGGTCCAGGGAGGAACGTCTGAGGATGTACGCACCAGCATGGACAATGATGGAGCCAGTCCTGGACTTGCTTTGGAGTGACCTGAGTGCATGTGTTATGTGGCGGATCCTGGCACCTGAGAGACAGCTTAAATTGACTATTCCCTTGTTTGGCCTGGTGAGTGGGACGACAGTGTGTTTGACATTAAGTGTCACCTATAACAAGTGTATCAGGTGTGTTGTTTAGCCCAAAGGGCAGTGACTGTGTGGCACACTGACATTGTGAACTGTGTGACATGTGGGCATTGTAGTGGGGTAGCAGTTGTATGTGTGTCTGCTGTGGAGGTCTCTGCTGCTTAGGCAGAGTGTATGTAGAGCCTCCAAATATGTGTATGTGTGATAATGTGGTTTGTGTGCTGTCACTGTCGGTGCATGTGAGACTGATATGTGGTGTGTGTGGTCACCCTAACCACCTGATAGACTATGCCAGTCATGGGTCGAGAGAGCTCAGCATCCTGTATGTCAATATCGTTACATCGCCCACATATATGTGAGTGTGATGTGAGGAGGAGAGGGTTCTCTGTGTACATAAGGCAGATGTGACATTGTGTCATAACCACAATATTCACTAGCTGGACTGGAGAGTACACATTAAACCGACCTCTGGACATGCCAGTGTATTATGATGACATACTCTGTAGCCTGAGCACAAAGGATCAGTAGGGTGTTCAGTGTGTAAAACAGTATAACCAGGACTAGTGCTCAGGTTTGTTGGTGTTTTGTAAAGAGTAGCTGAGAAGGACTCCAGACTGAGAATCATGACATGTCCTTCAGCTATGTAATAAATAGTAATGTACATGCATATATGTGCTGAGTCAGGGACAACTGTACCTTACTGACATTGCCAACATCCTATCAGACAGGCCAATGTATACATACCCACCACCCACAGACGATAGTCCCTGACATCATACCAGGAGATATCACGTGTAGAATGGCTAAACAGCTCTCCCCAAAGCCAAAAGCATGGCAGCAATTGGATTAAATTGTTTCCCAATATGTGTCATGCATGCACTACAGAACAAACAGACCCTGCACCTGAACAGTCTGTTGAGCCTCACCCACTCCACAGGACCTGGAACCGTTGAATGTGTTACAGCAGCATAAGGCACTCCCCACATGTGTGGGTGGACAACACACCGTGGGAAGTATAGTCCAGTAAGCCTATAAAGTCTCTTCTGCAAGGCCATGGAGTGCATCATGGCAGACGTGATAAACAGAGCTATTGGAAATGAACAAACACACAACCCTACCGAATGTGGTATGTTCATGTGCAGATCATGGTTCCCAAGCATGCTACACCATCTGCAAGGCAGCCACCCAGGACATACATCATGGTACAGAGCTACACATGTCCACATAGACTTTGAACAGCTCTTCATCAACATCACAGACACATGTCGTATCCACAAAATCAACAATCTGTGCATAGATATGTGTTGACATATGAAGGGATGTCAATGTGTCCACAGATAGATCACACAAGGTGAGACTCACGGGGTCCTGTACAAGCTGTTGATACCTGCCAACCTACATGGATCATTCCTGGGATTGCAAACCAATGTGTACACACATTACCATGTCCAGTCTGATGATGTCATCATCCTACAAATATACCATGAGAACAGACATCACCCACTCAAGCATGTAGAGTGCCGTGTTAATGCATATCTCTTTAGTATCATAACATAGTTAGGTAGGAGTTTGAGTCCTGCAAACGCTGTGTGTGGTTTCCTTTGAGAGAAGTAGCCTTTTTGGAGACTGGGAAAACACATTAAAAGAGTTACATCCCTCTTTGGAAAGTCTGATGATGTCAGCATCCTACAAATATTCAAGGAGAACATATACCACCCACTAATGCAGGTAGCGCACCGTGTTAATGCATATCTCTCTAATATTATAACATAGTTAGGTAGGGGTTTAAGTCCTGCAAACGCCAAGTGTGTGTGGTTTCCTTTGAGAGGAGTAGCCTTTTCGGAGACTAGGAAAACACATTAAAAGAGGTACATCCCTCTATGGAAAGTCTGATGATGTCAGCATCCTACAAATATTCAAGGAGAACATAAACCACCCAGTAATGCATATAACGCACCGTGGTAATGCGTATTTCTCTAGTATCATAACGTAGTTAAGTAGGGGTTTGAGTCCTGCAAATGCCAAGTGTGTGTGTATGTGCGTGGTTTCCCGTGAGAGGAGTAGCCTTTTGGAGACTGGGAAAACACATTAAAAGAGGTACATCCCTCTTTGGAAAGTCTGATGATGTCAGCATCCTACAAATATTCAAGGAGTACATAAACCACCCAGTAATGTATATAGCGCGCAGTGTTAATGTGTATCTCTCTAGTGTCATAACATAGTTCGGTAAGGGTTTGAGTCCTGCAAATGCCAGGTGTGTATGCGAGTGGTTTCCTTTGAGAGGAGTAGCCTTTTTGGAGACTAGGAAAACACATTAAAAGAGGTACATCCCTCTTTGGAAAGTCTGATGATGTCAGCATCCTACAAATATTCAAGGAGAACATAAACCACCCAATAATGCATATAGCGCGCCGTGGTAATGCGTATATTTCTAGTATCATAACGTAGTTAAGTAGGGGATTGAGTCCTGCAAATACCAAGTGTGTGTGTATGTGTGTTATTTCCCATGGGAGGAGTAGCCTTTTGGAGACTGGGAAAACACATTAAAAGAGGTACATCCCTCTTTGGAAAGTCTGATGATGTCAGCATCCTACAAATATTCAAGGAGAACATAAGCCCCCTAGTAATACATATAGCGCGCCGTGTTAATGCGTGTTTCTCTAATATCATAACATTGTTAGGTAAGGGTTTGAGTCCTGCAAACGCCAAGTGTGTATGCGTGCAGTTTCCTTTGAGAAGAGTAGCCTTTTTGGAAACTAGGAAAACACATTAAAAGAGGTACATCCCTCTTTGGAAAGTCTGATGATGTCAGCATCCTACAAATATTCAAGGAGAACATAAACTACTCAGTAATGCATATAGCGTGCTGTGTTAATGCGTATCTTTCTATTATCATAACATAGTTAGGTAGGGGTTTGTGTCCTGCAACCGCCAAGTGTGTGCGCCACAGGTGGTCAATGCAGTGTGGGTTTTGCTTTTACTACGGTATGACATATGTTTCAAACAGTATGTGCATTGCACACATAGGGTATCTGCGTGCCAAATAAATATGTGTACATGTGACCTCAATCAGTACATAGGTGTGAAGCCTGCATACGACATGAATACATTTGTAACCTTCGACAGATTGTGCCGCTGCTTGACAAATCATAGGTCACATATGTATGTCTGTGTCAAGCCCGGCCAATGTAGTGATCCGTGGCAAAGGAGGTCTCTGCCACACACACCCATGACACGTACTATAGAGTACTGTGAGTGAGGGTAATTGCCGGGGTATATGTCAGACATGTTCATACACAACAATGACTGGCAATAATGGACAGTCATTATAGGTGCACACCAGCCCTGTGGATATGCATGCAGGCCCCTAATGTGTTATGTGAAACACCGAGGGACACCACAATACCTATGGATATGTGGATACCAAGGGACAGATGACATAACACGTGTCTGTCTGTACACATTGGTACCCAACATACATGTTGGGGATACCACCTATGTGGTACTGTCGGGATAGTATGTATAGTAAATATGGATGAATATGCCATAGATGGCTTACTGCTATACAGCATGTATTGGACAACAGGTATCTGTCTGTACGATACCCTTGTGTAATATATGCGTCCCATCCAGGGAATGCAGTGTAGGCCAATGTATACATTTCCAGATGTTGCTGGACATATCCCTAGTGTATTTGCATGTACCTAAGAGGGCTATATGCCACACAGGTGTGGTCCCAGGAATGTGTGGCGGTCAATACCACTGGTTACTGTTATTGTATAGTACTGGAAGGATCCAACTGTTACTGAGTTCCCTACAACTGTGAATCAATTGTCAGGACATCATCTAATGATTGGTTATAGTCATGCTGTTGAGATGGTGTATACTACCAGACTGCAGATCATTGCCAGATATCAACAGTATCACCCACAGCATAGTGCCAACCCATGTCATACACACATGTATACCCATGTTAGTACATATCTGTAGTAGAATGCATACTGGCCATCGAAAGATACCATGAGATGTTAACAATGTGTAGAACAGGGTATGTCACACATCCCACATGTCCACTATGCACATACATGCAGACAGTGCGCACACACCATGTTTACAGATGTACACCCGCTAATTTGTAATGCACACATCACACACGTACTGTCCACTCACTAACACATGCTGGCAACACTGTACACTAAAGCCAAGTGGCACATGGGTGGACATTACATACTCAGGACTAACACTGGTGTAAACAATGCTACAATGACTATCACAGCTGTGATGCATAATGCCTGCTCAGGTATACCTACAAGGATATCATTACACTTTTCTGTTTTCAACTTGCTACTATTGCTACACTGCTATAATGTCACCCTGTGCATCAGAACCATGTTATCCTGTTTCTGCATCAATGTTACAGATGGCAGGAGGTGGCACAGGTGTCATCATATGCATAGGGTGTGTTATAGGTTTGCCAGAGCCCGACATTGACCCATCCAATCGGCATGTGTGTGTGTGTGTGTGTGTGTGTGTGTGTGTGTGTGTGTGTGTGTGTGTGTGTGTGTGTGTGAGGGACAACAGTACTGCATGGGCCAATGTTGATGTAATATGTGTGTGTATGTGTGAGCCCTAGTTGTATGGTAAATGTGTGTGTGTCTGCATGCACGCACACAACTCCACCATGTGGCTGCCATATACGGGCGGTTGTGGGACAGCCACAGACTGTACCTGCTAGGCCATACAGATCACTGTCTCCGGCTATGGACATGGTACCTGTGCCTAGCAGGGGTGCTATGGGCAGTATCGGGTACCAGCCCTGACTGGGTGCTGTCATCAGAGGTATGATGACTGGCCCCATGTCCTTGCTGGGACTGGCCAGTGCCACATGCACTTGGTCTAGTAGGATGGTCAATGGACAGGCCAGCCCCAGCATTGCTAGGGCTGGTACTGCCACTACGGGAGCGGCTGTGATCCGTGGTTTGTCCACGACGACTGCCAGCTGATGCTGTTGCTGGCATGTGTCCTTGTCGGCTTCTCATTCATCCCACACAGTCCTGGCTCATGGCTAACACATCGTGGAGGACATCTAATGTCTCCCTCCAACGGCTATCAATGACCTCGGTGTAATTCCAGATGGCACCGGCAAGGCCACGGATGCTGTCATTGATAGCGCTGTAATGGGCCCTCTGCAACCTTAGTCCCTGTCTGGTGTACCATTCCATATGTGCCTGTGCCTGCATTACAGCCCGGAACATACTGGAGGTTGTAATACCTCTGGGGGCACGTCTGCCAGGGGCAATATGACCAGTGGTGCTCCCCCCGAGAACCCCTGGACATCCGCCTATGTGGTACCATTCCAATAATCCGGCTATGGCTACTGTGAGGGGATGCACGTGCCATAGGTACCACACTCTCCTGGTCAATGCCAACTGTATGCTGTCCCTCAGCTAAGGCCATTGGTGATGAGGGATGTCTTGGCAGTATGAGTGTGCGCATAGATGGGGTTGACTGCTGTGTAGTGTTGATTGGTGGACCAATGACAGACCCTGTCAGACCTTCCTGTGCCACAATACATGTCTCATCATCTCCACTATTAGTGGCGGTGACATCAGGTTCCCTGCTGCATTCAGCCACCCCTAACTCAGCACCTGTGGAAGGAAGACAGGAAACACACTTTACAATCTGTACATGATGTTAGCACACATGCACACATGCACACATGAACACATGAACACATGCACACATGCACACATGCACACATGCACACATGAACACATGCACACATGAACATAAATACACTGCTCACCACAGCACATACACACACACACACCAGCAATCCAACACATACACAATAGTGGGTGATGGTGGGTGACAGTATCACAAGGCAAACAGTCACCACACATGTGTCAGCATGCAGAATATGTGTTGCTCAAGACCATGCAGTGAAAGTGTAGACAGCCCTATCTAATGACATTATACATGGCTTTGATGCATGTGTGTAGTTGTTCAGTGATTGGGTACACCCTGGAACAGAGTGTGTACATGGACACAACATTGCTGTGCAAGTATTATCTGCTCTGCAATGTCATGTGCACCATCACTCAATGGTATACATACCATGGCTGCATGTGTTATCTGTGTGACACATAAATTGCCATGTCTGATGACAGTGTCTGTGTCCATAGCACATAATAATGGGCACAGGTGTAGCAAATGCATGCAATGTACAGACATGGGATGAGTGGTGAATGTAGACATGAAGGAATCACAATGTTCAACATGGACATTGTACAGTGGTTATGGTGAGTGTGGGACATATTGCAGATATGTCAGTGCCAGCCACGACATGGCATGTTACACGACTGCAACATTAAACACCACACATACCCAATGTGTGTCATGTGACCTATACACCCAATAGCATTCATAGGTTCATAGGTTTATAGGTTCATACTAGGCTATCTGCCCTAGGGCATTTATAAGCCTAGCCAGAGTGTGTTTGGCTTTCACCACCCATTTTAAATTAAATTTGCTATGCCCTTTTTCGAGGTTAATATACTGTGCCTCTGTCTAACAGTGACACAGAAGTGATACCCGGGGTAAACCTATGATCTCCCATCCACTCATCAAGATTCCTTTTGAAGACAGTAAATGAGGGACTCTGCCTAACCTGGACTGGGATTTTATTCCAGAGTGAAGGGAGCCTCTGGGTTATGAATCTGTCCCTCCAGCATGTCCTATTTATTTCAGTGCTGAGGTTCAAGTCTCTTCAGTGCGTAGCTCGATGGGATTTGGATTTTCTGAGGTGCAGCATGTCCATTAATTTCGGGTTGGACATGGCTATATACGTCAGGCACAGATCGCCTCTGAGCAGGCAGTATGCCACTGAGTAGAGCTGGAGTTTCTTTAACCGGGCAGCATATGGCATCTGTTTGAGCCCTTTGATCCTCTTGGTGAGGTACTTTTGGGGTCTTTCCAGTTGCTGCAGGTGTCTGGTAAGGTACATCCCAAAAGGGGCATTGTACTCAATTATGGGCCTGATGAGGGATGAGTAAAGAGGCATGATGACCTCCCCTGATCTAGATGTGAATCCCTTCATGATTAGGTGGGCTATATAAAATGTTTTTCTAACCACTTTGGCCACGTGGTTGTCAAATGAGAGATTGCTATCAACTTGGGTCCCCAGGTCCCTAATTACTTCTTCTGTACTTAATGGATTACCACCTATGTGGTCATTTGTGGGCACTTTGTTTTTGCCAAAAGGGATGACTATACACTTTTTGGTGTTTAGCTTGAGGCCATAGCTCTGGCACCAGTTGTTTGTTTCTATGAGGCCCTTTTGGAGGATGCTTGTGTCAGCTGGAGAGTCGATTATGGCACCCAGTTTGCAGTCATCTGCGAACTTGGTCAGCCACAGTCCTTCTATGTTGGCCTGTACCTCCGAGAAATATATACCAAACAAGAGAGGTCCCAGGACTGAGCCTTGTGGGACGTCACTTGTAACTGGTTTGGAGTCTGACATGGCTCCAGCAATTCTAACCATGTGGGTTTTGTCCTTGAGCCAGTTTGCAACCCATCTAGTGACATAAGGGTTTATATTTAAGCTGGTGAGCTTATCTATAATGCCCGAGTGGGGTATTGTATTGAGGGCTTTTGCGAGGTCCAGGTAGGCTGTTTGGACCTCCTTCCCTTCATCAATGGCCTTGGTGACTGTTTCAAAGAAATCGACCAGGTTTAAGAGGCAGGATCTGCCCTTAACAAAGCCGAACTGGGTAGGATCCAGTATCTGTAGGTCCCCAATATCTTTATTTATGAGGTCCATGATGATCCTTTCCATAGCTTTGCAGACCAAGCTAGTCAGGCTTATGGGGCGATAGTTTCCAGGATCCGTTGAGGCACCACCTTTGTGGAGAGGGACCACTGTTGCTGTACGCCACTCTTTGGGTACATATCCTGTAGTAAGGCTGAGATTGAACAGGAGTTTTATGTTTGGGTTTACCTCTTCTTGGAGTTCATGTAGATTGCAGCCGGGACACTGTCTGGTCCCGTTGATGCTGTATTTTTGCTTTGGAGAGCGGCTCTTACCTGAGCATCTGAGATGTCAGGGGCAGCACTCTGCTGGGATAGATATTTGCCCTTTCGGTGCCGGGGAGTTTGCGCTGAACCTGTCAGCTAGGATGTTGGCAATGTCTGTGGGTTTGGTGTATTTTTTGTCATTTTGGACTAATTCTGAGCATATCTGGGAATTCCCACCCAGGTTCCTAACATAACTAAAGAAAGCCTTGTGATTATCCTTAGTGTCCTGTGCAATTTTTCTCTCGAAGCTGGCCTTAGACGATTTTATGAGTGCCCATAGTTTTTTGCTAATACTGATCAGAGATACCGTCCCTTTTTGGGATTTTGCTCTATCATGTAGTAGCTTCCTCCTTCTATTGTATAGTTTGTTTATGGCTGGGGTCCACCAGACAGGACGTCTGCCTTTGGAGGATTGGGTCTTGGTTTTATTTGGGATTGCATGATCCATGCATTCCTGAAGGTGTTCATAGAATGCATTTATAAAGGATTCTGCAGTCTGGGCTGTATTTTCCACAGGCCTGGGGGCTTTGAAGGATTCCACCTCAGTTTTGAGGAGTGTGAAATTTGCTTTAGAGAAGTTTTTCACTGTGGTTTTCTGGGCAGAGGGTGCGGTCGGGATGTGAATATCCAGTGAGATTAGTTTATGGTCTGATCTTATCAGTGAGGGATACACTTCTGGTCTGGAGCATAGAGTCCCCATGTTGGTGATGATCAGTTCAAGTATGTTTTCCCCTCTTGTGGGAGTGGTAACAAGTTGTTCCATAGCATTTGAGTTTATAAATTCTAGGAACCTTTGGGCTAGGGTGTTTGAGCTAGAGTAATGCTCCCAGTCTATGTTTGGGTAGTTGAAGTCGCCCAACATAATGGTGTTTGGAGAGACCTTCATATTTTCCAGTGTTCTCGGGAAGGCCAAGTGGGGTTCTTGGGTTTGGGAGGGTGGACTGCTGCAGGCTATAAACTGGGAGGCAGTTTTACCCACTGTTAGTTGCACATGGATAGTCTCTGATGCTTCGTGCTGTGCCACCAACCTTGAGGTGTGGGTATCTTTGACGGATATTGATACTCCCCCTCCTTTTGTGGTTCGGTCCAGGTTTTGGGGCCGAAAAGCATGGTATGAGGTATAACCTGGTAGTGCTGGGGTACTCTCAGGAGCCTTGAACCAGGTTTCTGTTACTGCACAGATATCAATGTTCTCCATGCTAAGGAGAGTTTCGAGTGCATGCATCTTGAGGTTTAGACTTCTGGCGTTGAGTAGCATTACTCTTAGTTTCTTATCCCTTGTAATACCTATGGAGGTGAGTTTGTCTTTTGAGCCTTGCCTAAAAAAGGCACTATGGGGGTAGCAAGAGCCTTTGCCAATATCCGAAAGCCCAGGGGTGACAGGTGCAAGCCGTCCCTAGTGAAGCACCGTGGCTTGTCGAGCATGTCATCCCAGGCTGACAGGCATTGGATCCCCTTTGAATGACACCAATACTTAAGCCAATTGTTGAAATTGATCATCTTGTCTTCATATTGTGGCGTCATTCTTGGTGAGGGTAAGATGCTACTCAAGGTCAGGGTCATACCGGCCTGGGCTACATGATCAGAGAGCTCCTCTATGTCTCTTTTCATGTAGTCCACGGAGGTACATCTCAGGTCGTTCACACCAGCATGGACAATGACTGAGTCTTATTTGTACTTGTAAAATACACCAACACTCGAGTCCAACAAAAATTCAGCTCAGCTGCACGAGTATAACAGAATTCACTAAGGGGTGAATAAAGAAGGTTGCCAGTTGAATAATTATAAAAAATCCACTTTATTACAAAAGGTTTAGCGCTTTCATCTAACTACATAGACTTCATCAGAACATGGTCCTTACACATTCAAACAGTTTTATACTACATTCACACTAATTAATTAATTCATTCACCAATCAGAACAACCATTCAACCAGCATATGAATTAACTTTGTAAAAGTACTACAAAAATAAAAGTCTGCTGTTCCCATTTCACAATATTAGTATTAGTATATATGGTACTGAGATATCTAATGCTTCTAGTACATCAACACACAATATAATAATATTATATATTACATTCAAATAAGGAGTTACTATTAAAAGCTTGTTATACATTTATATATCCTTTTAAAAATCTGTTAATATATTAAAATTGTTAAAATTTAAACCTTATTCAACAATATAGGTTTAATAGTAATATATTCATTGATTCCTGGTGGTGAAGTTGCATTCAATAATATTTGCCATCTAACCTCTTTCTCTCCTAGAGTATGCTTAATACTCCCACCTCTTTGTGATACCCTCACCACCTCTAATGTTGCAAATTTAAAAGTATTACAATTGGCACTGTCCCGTACATGTCTAAATAGGGCATTGTTCTCATCCTTTTTCTTTATAGCATACAAATGCTCATGAATCCTATTTTTCATTTTTTTTCCTGTTTGGCCCACATAAAAACTAGGACACGTGGTGCACAGAGCCAGATAAATAACATTGATGGTATCACAATTAACTCGACATAGGTGTAAAATATTTTTGCTAGTGTTATGCAACTGGACCTCATGGTCCTCCATAATAGCCTTACATTGATTACAGTGTCCACATTTCCGTGTACCTGTCACTTGTCCTTTGACCATCTCTATATTGTGTTCAAATTTATTCTTAAGGTTAAACCCCACACTATTAACAAACTTGGATTCATTACCCACTACATCTGATATTACATCATCCCCCTTTAAAATATTCCAATTCTTCTTAATAATGTGTTTTATGTCCTCAGTATAGTAACTATAAGGTAAAATACATGCCGTATGGAAATCCCATTCATTTCCTTGACTATTAGTTATTCCTATATTATCTATACCCACTCCTAATAAAGGTTTATATTTGATGCCCCACATTTTACTCACATACTCTATAGCATCCTTGATAACATATTCAGGGTATCCCCTCTCCTTGAACATATTTCCTATTTTGTTCAACTACATCAGCATCTCACTATACTCTGAAGTCATTCTGGCAGCCCGAATACACTGACCCTTGACTATGTTATTCTTTAACCTAACAGGATGACAACTGTTGTATTCCAAGTATGTGTTGCTAAATGTCTCCTTTCTATATATATTGGACTTAAACCCATTGGGTGTCAAAGTAATATAGGTATCCAAGTATGCAATACCATCCATGCTGTATTTATGTGTAAAACTCAAAAAGGGGGTGGATGTATTAATATATTGTATAAATTCAGGGATAACATTGTTGTCCCCCTCCCACACAATAAATACATCATCCAAAACCGGACATACCTTAAGATATACTTCATATATCGACTACTAAAACAACTTCATGCTCCCAGTCTAGGAGGACCATATTAGCATAAATAGGGGCACAAGCTGTGCCCATGGCAACCCCCTTATTTTGTCTAAAATATTCCCCTTCATAATATATAAAGTTATTGTCCAAAACCAGGCTCATGAATTCCTCTATTAACTTAATTTTATCCCATGTGAAATCAGTATATTTATCAATACTATTAATGAACCTCTCCATACCCTCTTCCCTAGGAATACAGGTAAAAAGGTCCTTTACATCTATGGTAACCAGAGTTAAGTTGGGTTTCCAACTAGATGGAGTTAACCTTGCCAGAAAATCCCATGAATCCTTTACTATATGGCTGGTAGAAGCATATATAGGTTTGAGCCAGTTATCAATAACTTTCCCAAATGGGAAAGTTTTAGACCTACAACCAGATATAATAGGTCTGAATGGGGGATGTAACATATTCTTATGTATCTTCGGTATACCTATTATAGTTGCTGTAACCGGGTATTTCACTTTTAGGTACTGATACAATTCCTGATCTATCCTATTTTCTATCAATAACTCTTCCAATAGAGCATCAATTCTACCATATGCTATATTTAATTCATTAATAGATGAAACTTCATATTGATTTGTATCATGTAATATAACTTGTATCTCATTCTTATAGTCGGTGGATTCATATAGGACGATTCCCCCTCCCTTGTCTGGTTGCATGATTCTAATGTTAGGGTCACTACATAATTCACACATAAGTTGAAACTCATCCTTACTCATATTATATTTTATAGTGTGTGTGCCCTTCTGTCCATACCTATATATTTCATCCAACACTACCTTTTCAAATATACTTAATGTTGGGTGTAGTAGTGGGGTAAAAACACTCTTTCTATGTAAAGAATTTGACATTCCATTATTCCTACTACCTTCGAAAAATACAGATAAATTTAACTTCCTCAAATACATTTTAAATTGAATCACATTCTCAACCAAATTAAACTTGCTTCTAGGAATAAATTTCATACCCTTTCTAAACAGGGCAAAATGTGTATCTGTTATATTCAAGGATGTATAATTGTATATGAAAAAATTTTTTGTCCATATTGGACCTCATTATACTTAATAATGGGATGTACAGGTCCTACTGCCTGCGTTCCCTGTAATTCTCTTGATGTGGGGCCTCTTGATTCCACCGGGCATCGATATTCCTGTCCTGAACTTCTTCCCAATGGTACCCTTTTCCTAAAAAAGGTTTATATGCATTTTGTACATTATATCTAGTTTTTTTACCATTCCCACCCATCTCATTACCTTTAGTGGCATTGTTATTATTTTTACTAACCTTATTCTTCCAATTATACATATTACCTTCCTTATATTGCTGTAAATCACGTTTTAATTTGTCACATTTCCTTTTAAATATTTTTTGAGAAGTAATTTCTGCATACATAAATTGTTTATCAAATAAAGTACGCCATTGGTCAAAAACCAAATCTTGTGTAATAATTTCATTCAACCTATCTACTTCTTTAGTAAGGCTAGCTAAAGTATAATCATTACATTTCATAATAAATTTCATAAAGCTAAATCCAAATGAATCAAATAATACATTACATTCATTAATTAATTCATCATTGAGTGCCAGCCCCAATGGTCGTTTAAAGAAATGTAACCCCATAGGGACTATTTTCAATTCCATGCATCTATTCAGATAAGAATTTTCCACTTGTAAACTTTTAATATTATTTAATTTATGTCCAAAATCATAAATAATGTCTCTCAAAGTTCCATTGGATTCATTAGCATTATAGTTGTTTCCTTGTACGATTGAATCAGAGAAAACAAACGGATTATCCAAAACAAAAGTTTCTAAGTCCTCACAAACTTTCTTTTTAGAACGAGTAACATAAGAATCCCCTAAGGGAACAAATGCTGATTTCACAGTACCTGGTGCTGCCGTATTCATAACGACAGAATACGTGTGTTTGGGAACAGTCCTTTTAGGTTTGGCGCCAGATATCAAATATACGTCCTCCGTACTGTTGCCTAATGCCAAGGCTTCAGGCTTACACAAGCTTTGCGCTCTACTGCCAGCTGCAACGGTACCATGAGAGGTCACTATATTCTCTGGCACTCCACCACGATGATTATGCACTTCCTGGTTCACCGGAATGACAGGGGAACCAAAATGAACACCAGAAATAGCTGCATCAACCGAAGCATTTCTGAAATCAGCTGTGTTCCCCGGTTGACTACACAGCTCTATTAATCTAGTTAATTCACCCTTAATAATTGACATTTCGGATTGGAGCTTTAAAAAATCATCCTTCCTAACTGGGGAAAAAATGGAAGGAAGCTCCTCCAGTGAATTCATGAAAACCAACGACTGTAAAATACACCAACACTCGAGTCCAACAAAAATTCAGCTCAGCTGCACGAGTATAACAGAATTCACTAAGGGGTGAATAAAGAAGTTTGCCAGTTGAATAATTATAAAAAATCCACTTTATTACAAAAGGTTTAGCGCTTTCATCTAACTACATAGACTTCATCAGAACATGGTCCTTACACATTCAAACAGTTTTATACTACATTCACACTAATTAATTAATTCATTCACCAATCAGAACAACCATTCAACCAGCATATGAATTAACTTTGTAAAAGTACTACAAAAATAAAAGTCTGCTGTTCCCATTTCACAATATTAGTATTAGTATATATGGTACTGAGATATCTAATGCTTCTAGTACATCAACACACAATATAATAATATTATATATTACATTCAAATAAGGATTTACTATTAAAAGCTTGTTATACATTTATATATCCTTTTAAAAATCTGTTAATATATTAAAATTGTTAAAATTTAAACCTTATTCAACAATATAGGTTTAATAGTAATATATTCATTGATTCCTGGTGGTGAAGTTGCATTCAATAATATTTGCCATCTAACCTCTTTCTCTCCTAGAGTATGCTTAATACTCCCACCTCTTTGTGATACCCTCACCACCTCTAATATTGCAAATTTAAAAGTATTACAATTGGCACTGTCCCGTACGTGTCTAAATAGGGCATTGTTCTCATCCTTTTTCTTTATAGCATACAAATGCTCATAAATTCTATCTTTCAATTTTCTTCCTGTTTGGCCCACATAAAAACTAGGCCTCTCATGGTACCGTTGCAGCTGGCAGTAGAGCGCAAAGCTTGTGTACGCCTGAAGCCTTGGCATTTGGCAACAGTACGGAGGACGTATATTTGATATCTGGCGCCAAACCTAAAAGGACTGTTCCCAAACGCACGTTTTCTGTCGTTACGAATACGGCAGCACCAGGTACTGTGAAATCAGCATTTGTTCCCTTAGGGGATTCTTATGTTACTCGTTCTAAAAAGAAAGTTTGTGAGGACTTAGAAACTTTTGTTTTGGATAATCCGTTTGTTTTCTCTGATTCAATCGTACAAGGAAACAATTATAATGCTAATGACTCCAATGGAACTTTGAGAGACATTATTTATGATTTTGGACATAAATTAAATAATATTAAAAGTTTACAAGTGGAAAATTCTTATCTGAATAGATGCATGGAATTGAAAATAGTCCCTATGGGGTTACGTTTCTTTAAACGACCATTGGGGCTGGCACTCAATGAGAATTAATTAATGAATGTAATGTATTATTTGATTCATTTGGATTTAGCTTTATGAAATTTATTATGAAATGTAATGATTATACTTTAGCTAGCCTTACTAAAGAAGTAGATAGGTTGAATGAAATTATTACACAAGATTTGGTTTTTGACCAATGACGTACTTTATTTGATAAACAATTTATGTATGCAGAAACTACTTCTCAAAAAATATTTAAAAGGAAATGTGACAAATTAAAACGTGATTTACAGCAATATAAGGAAGGTAATATGTATAATTGGAAGAATAAGGTCAGTAAAAATAATAACAATGCCACTAAAGGTAATGAGATGGGTGGGAATGGTAAAAAAACTAGATATAATGTACAAAATGCATATAAACCTTTTTTAGGAAAAGGGTACCATTGAGAAGAAGTTCAGGACAGGAATATTGATGCCCGGTGGAATCAACAGGCCCCACATCAAGAGAATTACAGGAGGCATGAGCAGTAGGACCTGTACATCCCATTATTAAGTATAATGAGGTCCAATATGGACAAAAATTTTTTTTCATATACAATTATACATCCTTGAATATAACAGATACACATTTTGCCCTGTTTAGAAAGGGTATGAAATTTATTCCTAGAAGCAAGTTTAATCTGGTTGAGAATGTGATTCAATTTAAAATGTATTTGAGGAAGTTAAATTTATCTGTATTTTTCAAAGGTAGTAGGAATAATGGAATGTCAAATTCTTTACATAGAAAGAGTGTTTTTACCCCACTACTGCACCCGACATTAAGTATATTTGAAAAGGTAGTGTTGGATGAAATATATAGGTATGGACAGAAGGGCACACACACACTATAAAATATAATATGAGTAAGGATGAGTTTCAACTTATGTGTGAATTATGTAGTGACCCTAACATTAGAATCATGCAACCAGACAAGGGAGGGGGAATAGTCCTACATGAATCCACCGACTATAAGAATGAGATACAAGTTATATTACATGATACAAATCAATATGAAGTTTCATCTATTAATGAATTAAATATAGCATATGGTAGAATTGATGCTCTATTGGAAGAGTTATTGATAGAAAATAGGATAGATCAGGAATTGTATCAGTACCTAAAAGTGAAATACCCGGTTACAGCAACTATAATAGGTATACCGAAGATACATAAGAATATGTTACATCCCCCATTCAGACCTATTATATCGGGTAGTAGGTCTAAAACTTTCCCATTTGGGAAAGTTATTGATAACTGGCTCAAACCTATATATGCTTTTACCAGCCATATAGTAAAAGATTCATGGGATTTTCTGGCAAGGTTAACTCCATCTAGTTGGAAACCCAACTTAACTCTGGTTACCATAGATGTAAAGGACCTTTTTACCTGTATTCCTAGGGAAGAGGGTATGGAGAGGTTCATTAATAGTATTGATAAATATACTGATTTCACATGGGATAAAATTAAGTTAATAGAGGAATTCATGAGCCTGGTTTTGGACAATAACTTTATATATTATGAAGGGGAATATTTTAGACAAAATAAGGGGGTTGCCATGGGCACAGCTTGTGCCCCTATTTATGCTAATATGGTCCTCCTAGACTGGGAGCATGAAGTTGTTTTTAGTAGTCGATATATGAAGTATATCTTAAGGTATGTCCGGTTTTTGGATGATGTATTTATTGTGTGGGAGGGGGACAACAATGTTATCCCTGAATTTATACAATATATTAATACATCCACCCCCTTTTTGAGTTTTACACATAAATACAGCATGGATGGTATTGCATACTTGGATACCTATATTACTTTGACACCCAATGGGTTTAAGTCCAATATATATAGAAAGGAGACATTTAGCAACACATACTTGGAATACAAAAGTTGTCATCCTGTTAGGTTAAAGAATAACATAGTCAAGGGTCAGTGTATTCGGGCTGCCAGAATGACTTCAGAGTATAGTGAGATGCTGATGGAGTTGAACAAAATAGGTAATATGTTCAAGGAGAGGGGATACCCTGAATATGTTATCAAGGATGCTATAGAGTATGTGAGTAAAATGTGGGGCATCAAATATAAACCTTTATTAGGAGTGGGTATAGATAATATAGGTATAACTAATAGTCAAGGAAATGAATGGGATTTCCATACGGCATGTATTTTACCTTATAGTTACTATACTGAGGACATAAAACACATTATTAAGAAGAATTGGAATATTTTAAAGGGGGATGATGTAATATCAGATGTAGTGGGTAATGAACCCAAGTTTGTTAACAGTGTAGGGTTTAACCTTAAGAACAAATTTGAACACAATATAGAGATGGTCAAAGGAAAAGTGACAGGTACATGGAAATCTGGATACTGTAATTAATGTAAGGCTATTATGGAGGACCATGAGGTCCAGTTGCATAACACTAGCAAAAATATTTTACACCTATGTCGAGGTAATTGTGATACCATCAATGTTATTTATCTGGCTCTGTGCACCACGTGTCCTAGTTTTTATGTGGGCCAAACAGGAAGAAAATTGAAAAATAGGATTTATGAGCATTTGTATGCTATAAAGAAAAAGGATGAGAACAATGCCCTATTTAGACACGTACGGGACAGTGCCAATTGTAATACTTTTAAATTTGCAATATTAGAGGTGGTGAGGGTATCACAAAGAGGTGGGAGTATTAAGCATACTCTAGGAGAGAAAGAGGTTAGATGGCAAATATTATTGAATGCAACTTCACCACCAGGAATCAAAGAATATATTACTATTAAACCTATATTGTTGAATAAGGTTTAAATGTTAACAATTTTAATATATTAACAGATTTTTAAAAGGATATATAAATGTATAACAAGCTTTTAATAGTAAATCCTTATTTGAATGTAATATATAATATTATTATATTGTGTGTTGATGTACTAGAAGCATTAGCTATCTCAGTACCATATATACTAATACTAATATTGTGAAATGGGAACAGCAGACTTTTATTTTTGTAGTACTTTTACAAAGTTAATTCATATGCTGGTTGAATGGTTGTTCTGATTGGTGAATGAATTAATTAATTAGTGTGAATGTAGTATAAAACTGTTTGAATGTGGAAGGACAATGTTCTGATGAAGTCTATGTAGTTAGATGAAAGCGCTAAACCTTTTGTAATAAAGTGGATTTTTTATAATTATTCAACTGGCAACCTTCTTTATTCACCCCTTAGTGAATTCTGTTATACTCGTGCAGCTGAGCTGAATTTCTTATTTGTACTTGCCTTGGAGTGACCTGAATGCTTGTGTTATGTGGCGGATCCTAGCACCCAACAGGCAGCGCACCGTGACCTTCTCCTTGTTCAGCCTGGTGAGTGGGACGTCAGTGTGCCTGACGATAGAGTCACCTATTACAAGTGTATAAGGTGTGTTGTTTAGCCTTAAGGACTGTGACTGTTCGGCACACTGGCTTTGTGAGCTATGTGTTGCACGTGTTTTGTTTTGGGGTAGCTGTTGCTTGGGTGTCTGCTTTGGAGGTCTCTGCTGCTTAGGCAGATTTTTATTTAGACCCTCCGAGTATGTTTTTGTATGTTTATGTGTTTGGTTTGCTGTCGTGGTAGGTCTATGTGAGTCTGGAATTGTAGTGAGTGTGGTTTCCTTCTCCTCCTGACTGGTTACGCCAGTACTGAGTTGAGAGAGCTTAGCTTCCAGTTTGGCTATATGGTTGCATCTCTCACATGTGTTGGAATTTGTTGGGAGGAGGAGAGGGTTGTTTGTGTACATGAGGCAGTTGTAACATTGCCTCAAGATTCCCAGATTCACCAGCTGGACCGGAGAGGAGATTGACAACTGACCTTTGGACATGCTAGAATAGTATTGGGAATCCATTTATAATTGAAAAAAGGGCCAATGGGGAACATGGTACTCAAGGGGAGTTTGTGAGGGTGTAGTGCTTTTAATTTTTTATTGCTGACTTATATAATTGCTTTAGTGAGCAAGTGTCAGGTAACTTAAATGCAATGTGTTACAGGTAACTTAAATGCAAAAACGACAAACAGTAACTTTCTTTCAAGTGAAACAAGGAAATAAGTACAGTAAGCAATGCAGATATCACTAGGGATCCACAGAAGCACTGAAAAGCCACGTTTTAGGTGGAATTAGCATTTCAGGAAAATAACAAGCAAACAAACAACAAGCATACAAACAAAGCAAGATTCAGCAGGCCTGGATCTAGTCTATGCTACAGCAAACAAGGTGTACCAATTTCAGTAAGAAGCAGTTCAAATATGCAGGCACTATAAGCCTTTAACCAGAAATTCCCAGCTCAGAAGGGCAGAGTCCAGCCTCTCCTCCCACAAGAGTGCAGACCACAAACCTTCTTAATGTAGAACAACTGGCCTGAAGCCCAAGTGCTTAAACCAGAACTAATACACTTTTAGAATACAGACACTGAGCCCTCAATCAGCAGTTCCCAACTTAGAAGGATGTAAGCTACCTGTCCTGCCACCACAGTGCAGGCCACAAACCTTCCTAATGTAAAACAACTGGTCTGAAGCCCAAGTGCTTAATCCAAAAGACTTAGAATGATAGCTACACTTTAATCAAGTTACTACCAAGCAGTAATAAATACAATTGAATACTTTAAAGAATGCCTGGATTAGTGCTCAAGTTATACAAACAAAGCTAGATTCAGCAGGCCTGGATCTAGTCTATGCTACAGCAAACAAGGTGTACCAATTTCAGTAAGAAGCAGTTCAAATATGCAGGCACTATAAGCCTTTAACCAGAAATTCCCAGCTCAGAAGGGCAGAGTCCAGCCTCTCCTCCCACAAGAGTGCAGACCACAAACCCTCTTAATGTAAAATAACTGGCCTGAAGCCCAAGTGCTTAAACCAGAATTAATACACTTTTAGAATAACAGACACTGAGCCCTCAATCAGCAGTTCCCAACTTAGAAGGATGTAAGCTACCTGTTCTGCCACTACAGTGCAGACCACCAACCTTCTTAATGTAAAACAACTGGTCTGAAGCCCAAGTGCTTAAACTAAAAGGCTTAAAATTAGTTACACCAAGCTGTAATAAATACAACTGAGTACTTTTAAGATGACGCAAAAGCAAAATAAATTAGGAAGAAACACAAATACAGTAAAAGCAGATACATTTTTTTTTGTACAGATGGCGACTGATGTGCAAAATGTATATACTAGCATATGTAAGCCCACACATGACATGCTTTGCATGGTGTGTATAGGTGCATATGTTTGCATACACTGAACAATGAGGTGCACAGCAAAGACTGCTATGTGTAGTACTGTGGTCACTGTAACTGGATGGGGTGTAGTACCATGTGCCATCATCATCATCATGCATCTTGTGGTCACTCATGGCTACTACTGTTTGACAGACCACCACCTAGCATGCTGTACCTGATGCAGTGCCATGGATACGTTCACTATTACACAGCCACTTTATTCATGGGTGTATGAGGTGCCCAGTAGGGAGCATTGCCTCACATGACTGTGTTATGTGTTGAACAGTGTTGCACAGCCCCATGATAGGCCTCTACCCCCGAGGTACGTCATGTGTGTGTGGATGACATGTGGGATACTGAAGTGTGACCTTACAGTGGGTGTGTGGTTACGCCATAGGTAGCATGACTTTGTGTACTGCATGTGATAAATGTGTTATGCTGTGTACAGGCATTGCAACTATGCCTATCCAATGTGCAGTAAGCGGTTGCCACAACTGTGTGTCATGCTCTGTGTATTGCATGTCATTGAGGCAGCTACTGACATTACTGAGCTGTGCAATGTCTCACAGCAAACATGCACGGCATGCATTATGCATAGGTGTGTTACGTGTACATGGCCTACACCTCACCTATGACATGCATATTTCATTACCAACATTGCAGGTATAACACACTCACCAGCATGGATCGGCTGCCCTGCTGTCACACCAGAGAGACCTATGAGATTATGAGAGGGTTCATCAGTGGCCACAACTGTGGCATTGCTACAGTGGGTATGCTAAACTGCAGTACAACAACAGTCAACAGTCACAGGTGTAGGGATATTATTCAAACTATCTGTATTGCACAACACTAGGCAGCTGAACTGCTAAACACACAGTACACATCTCACGTACACATAATCTAACAATACAGTTAACTGTAGTCTACAGATTGGGCATGTTACCTGCTTGCTCCAGGTGGATGTGTTGGGTGGCTCTGGCCTCCATTACAACACATGTCAGTGGTTGATGTAGCTGTTGTCCAGGAGCCACCACGCTTAGGAGCAGCTCCTCCGCTCTGGTGGGGGGGGGGGCGAATGGCCATCCCTCCACCTGTGGCAAGCAGCTGCCTTTGGATATCAGACGCATGCCACCGGACTTGTCTAATTAAATCACTGCCGTGATGGCGTACCTGCTCATATGTCCAGTTATGCCTATGTCATTTACCCGACTAGCAAGTTCCTGCCACAGTGCAGTCCGCTCCTGCTGGTGCTGGCTGCTTCTGGAGAAGAGCATTGTGTACCGCTGCAATAGGCTGTCGAGTATCACCTCTTTCTCATCCGCTGTATATGCTAGGTTGCGGTGGTGGGCCATCTGGATGAAAAAGATATGAACAATATGTGTGAGAGTGTCCTGTGTCACACTTTACACCTTTACCCACAGATATCACTTTACTGCCATATATACGATCCTATTGTCTGTCAGAGGTTGCACATGTTCAATACCACTCATTGGTTCTCAGGCCACAACTAACTAACACTGCCTGGCAGACTCTGTATATCACACCACTATACAACAGTACCCGACACACTGTTTGTGACACATTGCACAACCTCAAGACAGGGGTGTATATCACATCATGCACGAACAGAGATGTCATCCATTGCAATGGATGTGTAGTACAGGTACAGTAGTACCAATCAACCACCCTAGTCATTGATGCCATAGCCCTGCCTAACAGATGTGTTCAGTTGTTACTATAGGTGGCATACTGCTGTAACAGACTATATATGTTGCTGGATACACACATTTACCCTGTAACACACATATGATTGCAGCCATTGTACAGGCATAATCACACACACATCAGGCAAACATACAATGCACCACTGTATGCCAACACAGATGAGCATTACCTGTGTACTATACGGTACTGTGTGCCACTACTTACACACCCTTATTTCTGCATTCTGTCCTCTATGGAGACTACAGGAAACAAACATGACAGTGTTTCCAAGCAATGTGAACACACACCACACTGTGCTGTTTAGGCCTACAGCTTCAGGTAGTACTACAGTTCATATTGGTGATGGATTCACCAGCAGTACCACTCACTAAGCATACATGTATTGCTTTAGCCTACAATGAGACACCACATTCGTCAACGGAGAACTACGTCACATCATCTGCCGTACTACTATGTCTGCCTAACAGTATATTACACATTAGTCGCTGTTCTCACAGCTAGGATAGGTACTACCATGTAAGATACAACATCACACTAAGCTATCACACCTTTACAGACCTTGCACACATTCAGCGTTACACTTATGCAACCTCACATAGCAGCTATTGCATTAAGTACATGTGTGAGTGCATAGTGTCATAGGTAGGTAATATGCTATTAGCCCTAGGGCCTATGGCAGCCTAGCCATATGCTACCCTGGCCTTTGACACACATGTACTTTGATTTCATTTGCCCCTGCCAACCTGAACCACAGAGGTGTTTCCTAGGGTGTATTACCAATCTCCCACACAATCATCAGGGGTATTTATAACAACTGCTAAGGAGGAGCCTTGTTTGCTATTGCTATGTGGTCTATTCCGGTGTATGGCATATCTCTGAGATGGGAACCTATCCCCTCCAGCATGTGCCGTTTAGTGAACTGACAAGGTTTAGGGCCCTAGAGTGTGTATCCCGGAGGGATTGTGATATCTTGCCATGGTGGTTGTCACCCAGCTATGGGTGTGATATACCTCTGTATGTCCGGCAGAGGTCACCTCTGTGTGGCCAGTATGCAATACAGTGTACTTGTGGTTTTGTGAGTCAGTCTGCATAGGGCATCTGTTTGCAGCCACTATTACCCTCTGGGGGGTCTGTTTGTAGCCTGTTCACCTGGTGTAGTTGTCATGTGAAGTACATACCACACAGGGCATTGTGATGAGTAGAGGGGAAGTCTACCCTATACTTCCATAGATGACAGACCTGTTGTCATGACACATACCACACAGACAGATTACAGGTGTAGTGTGGCACTGTCTTCATCAAAGCGGAGGCTACTGTCCACCTGTGTCCCATGTTCCCGTATCACACCTTCACTGTTAGGTAGATCTCTACCTATGTGGTAGTTAATGGGTACACTGTTTTGGGAAGGTGGAATGGCACTGCAGTATCAACACTTATCTACAGTCCATGCCTTGGTCACCACACACCTGTTGCGGTACATATGAACCCATGTCTCTCTGTCTCTCTCTCTCACTATATATATCTATATATATATATATATATATATATATATATATATATATATATATATATATATGTATATATATATATATATATATATATATATATATATATATATATATATATATATATAATATACATGCATATCTATACACATACATGTACACATCCATTGCTGTACACATGGATGTACATATAGGCACATGTGCAGTCCACCTTTCATGGTGGGGTTATCACTTATGCGACAGTTGTGGGATGTACAGGTATGTGATTAAATTGCACAGTGTTGTGCAGAATGCATGTGGGTGTCCTCAGCCCTTGTAGCATTAGCAGGCCTCACTGGCTGTAACACAGCAGATCGGACAAATCTGTCCCACAGCATTTAACCGCCACATGACATATATCTATACTACCATAACTGGCCTTAGGCATAGGCCAACTGGGCGGCCGCCTAGGGCGCTGCTCTAGCAGGGGTGCTTTTCCACTATTTATGTGGTGTAGTAAGACAAGGATAGGGGCACCAGGAAGTGTGTTAGGGGGCGCCGTGGAGCCCTTTTGCCTAGGGCACCAGTTGACCTACGGCCCTCCTGCGCACTGCATGCTGTTTTCTAAGCCACACACTACGGCCTACATGGATATATGCACATATCAACCTTCACTGACAGATATCTGTCCACCCTTCTCTAACAGTTGCGGTATGTCCCTTGCCCTATGCATATGTGCAGATACAGATAGATACATACTGCTGCCACACATGGATGATTTGCAGTGTGTAGAGTACTCTTCAGGGACATCTACAACATGCCAACACATACATTTGAGTTACATACCTTACCTTAGTATTTCCCTGCTCTGTGTGTTACGGTTTTGTAGTTTTTTTTTTATTGGTGTTTTTTTTTTTGGTTTTCGCCCTCTATTCAACTTTCTGTCTCTGTTTCTCACTCTGTTCTGTTTTGTCTCTGTCTCTGTCTGTGTCTGTGTCCGTGTCTCTCTCTCTCTCTCTCTCTCTCTCTTTCTCTCTCTCACTCTCTATCTCACAGCACCTGCAATGATATAATTGCATGTGTGGACTGCAGGTACACCCTGCTTTTCTAGGTATCTGCACTTGGGCATGTGACAGCCTCTGCACCAATTGCTGCCCACCATTCAGTAATTGCATGCAGCCTGCTGTTTGGTGATTGCATTACTCACTTTGATTGCAGCCCACTGCTATAAAATGCTAGGTTAGGTAGGCGCAGCCCTTTCAGATTTCCAAAGTGAGGCCCCTGCTTGTTTGCTCTGGACACCGTTGTGTCAGTCTGAAGGTTGATATATGTCTCTTATCTGATGCTAGGGTTGTAGCCAGTTATATGCATGTTGTACTCAAACTTGAATGTTGCTGCTTCCAGTACACACATCTCAGTGTAGACATGTACGCACCCCTCCAAATGCTAACACAGGATACATGGGAGTATGTACTTTTTTCTCACTTACACAATTAACTGCCATACAAATGTTGTTATTGCACTGTATTCCTGTGGCCAGTATTAATCCTGGTCTGATACTGTGTGGTGTTTGTAAGGTGCTACTGTAACATTATTCCCTGCTAGGATGGATGGTTCTCCTTTCACAGTCATGTCATGCAGTTCCTCAACCACTGCTGGTAAAGATCCACAGAAAAGGATTTGTGTTATACCATTCCTAATTTCCATTTACATTCCCTCATTGTAATGCATTATATATTTATTTCAGAAACAAGTTATTTGCATATCTGCTGTGGCTTAGTGGTAATTCATGCAGTCTATTTTGTCAATGGTCTGGGGTTCGAGACTGGTAGAGGTTTTTACTTTTGCTGCTCAGCAGAACAAGGGCCCTGCCATAGAGTGACTAAGGCACTTTTAAGCAGTTGTAAGCAGGTTTGCGTGGGTTTGTGCGATGCTTAGTGACACTTAGCTAAGCGTACACATGCGCACACTCGCTTAATCCCACTTACTACTGCTTAAAAGTGCTTACTCCCGCTAACCCCCGTGCTAATTTCTTTTAAAGAAAAGAAAATGCGGAGATAGGAAAGTGGTGAAAAAGGGGGCACAAAGAGGGACACACAGTAGGTAAACAAGCTCGGGATGTGCAGGACGGGTGTAGGGAAGGTCCATAGCTGCCCATTTCTTTAACAGCAACAGCTGTGCATATGCAATGAATATGGAGTGAAATTTGAAACCTTCCACCCCTGGGAGTGGGGTGAGGACAACAAAGTATGTTGTACTGCCAATTCTAATTATCAGCTTACATGTTTGTCCGATGGACATGTGTGTGAAATGGGCAGCTATGTATGGGGCATAATTTTTGTGTGGGTACAGATTGCCCTTTTTTTTTCTTTTTTTTTTTTCAGGTGAGAGTGGGAAGTGAGGTAGAGGAAGTAGGTATGTCCGGGGAGGTAGGTTGGGAAGGTACACAGACAAGACAGACAAGATGCATACAGGGGCGGTGTATGACACATGGGGTGGGTGAATACAATTGACGGGGTCGGATGTTTGGAAATTGCAAGCCCATGAGCCCACAGATGGTAACAGTGGAACTGAGATCCCCACCCATGGGCCGTCACCACTGACCCTTCACAGCCCCGAGGGTGGCTGTGCTGGGGGCTGCATAGGACGGGCAGGCTCACCCGTGAGATGCGCCACTCTCGCCTCAAGCTGGCATAGGGGATCAGCGACTGAACGCTGGATCTCCCTACGCACCACTGCCTTTGAAGGGTGACAGGTGGCCCTTCTCCACCCACGTTTGCATGGGGGGGACAAGCCCCATCCCCTGCAGCGCTTCCACCCAAAGGTGGCACAGGACCAACGGAGGAGGGGAGCCCGGGCTGGGCACCAGACCTGCTGGTGCCAGGTGCACTCGCCGGCTGAGGAGGGACAGGTGGGTCTGCTGGGACCGGCCTTCCCATACGTTCTGTGATTAGGTGTGTTTAATTACAACATAAGCAAAACAGCATTCCAGATTAGTTGTAACAGCATGCAATAATATTCCCATTAACCCAACACACCAAGGGTACAACAGTTGAACAGCAAGCATAACACATGCATATATTGAACCACAGTGGTTATTCCAACAGCATGCGGGGATGTTTGGTAGCAACAGGCTACCATGATTGTGGTGTTTAAACAGGGCACATGCATCAACATGAATGCAAATATTTATAGAACAATAGGTTATATGCCCAACAAATATTTAAGATTACACATACCCATTGAGGTGTGGAATTGCATGGTTTATGCATATACAGTAGGGTGTAGAAAAAACCTTGGTTAACATCTTATAATGACCTTTTAGTCTACACTACATTCCTAGTGACTGCAAGTGTATATCCCCTACCTGTATTATTACACTTGCCACCATACATTAGGTTGTGTAATGGGTTTGGCTAGTTCAATATATGCCTGACCTATATCTGACATACTAACTGTCCAGGATGCAGATGTTACTGCTACATATTTCTTGGTTGCATTTATATTTCTTTATCTACATATCTGGAATGTTTTCACATGACATTTTCACTTCGATTTGTACAGAACCCTGCATTTCTTGACACACACTCACATTTCTGGGGAAAAAATAACATGCTACACATGTGCCAGGTTTACTTATTCATGCCAGCCAGGAACTGACTGTTGTGGACTGTATATATGTTTCACAGCTACTAGCATTTCCATCACCCACTTTATATGGGACTGCACAACTCTGGGTTACCAGCACCTTTTCAAACAGTACTGTTTGCATAATGCAAGGGTACAACAACATTTCAGACTCTGTGACACAGACACACTCTGGGTTTTAGACCTTTATTAATGACATTGCACACTTTTCCACAGGCTCACTCCTTTATTTGTTTTTAACGGTGTATGTGGCAGACATGTTCAAGACATATTATACCTTTATTAATAGGTTAGAACACTCTTTTTTCAGGCTCACTTACTTATTTTATATGACAGTGCCTGCAGAGATATTATTCCAGACATATGTTACCTTTCTTAATGGGTTACTACACTCTTTTTCTGCCTCTCTGACATTTTTATCTGACAGTACATGCAGAGGACTTATTCAGGCAATTTTATCGCTGTATTATTGGACTACAACACTTTCTTTCATGCTCTCTCCCATATTTTATATAACAATACATGCAGAATAATCACTAACCTTCCTGGTGGTGCAGCCTTAGCAGCCTATCAGCATAGGCTTGCTGATTCGTAGCACGGTCACCTGCAGCTGTAAAGTAAATGAAGGGATATTGAGACATACCTATCCATTACACATAATCCATTATCAATTCTTACATACTGGCTTCCATGGCTACATACTCAGTTGTGGGGCATCCCGCATCCCACGGGCCTCCTGTATCCATTGGTTCAGGCGGTTCTGCATTCATCTCTTCAGGTCTGCATGGTGTTGACGGACCTGCTCACCAGTCCGTGGAATGCCTGTGGCACTGGTGAGGTCACAAGCTAACTGGTTAAAAGCCTCTGCCTTATACTCTGTCCCTTGGAACTGGCCCTACAGGAGTCTTGACTCGTGATGGTGGACAAGGAGCCAAACCATGTATTTGGACTCCTCGATGCACCAACGTTGCGCTCGGAAGTGTGTTCCCTCTCGGACACCAGACATTCTAACTGCAGATGTGAGCTACAATCAGTTATGGCATGTATTCCCGCCTGTGGGGCGGCACAGTGGTGCAGAGGTTAACATTCTCGCCTCACAGCAAGAGGTTCTCAGGTTCAATTCTCGGCTGGGGTGCCTTCTGTGTGGAGTTTGCATGTTCTCCCTGTGTTCACGTGGGTTTCCTCCGGGTACTCCGGTTTCCTCCCACATTCCAAAGACATGCATCTGGAGTGTTTCTCCCCAGGCCTCCGCTGAAAACAGGCTCTGTGGAACCTAGTCGGACATTCCCGGTCAACAAATATTAAATAAAATAAATAAAATAAAAATATGCCTCATTTCCCACACTTTTTTGTGATCGGCCGTTTTATAAAATTCTGGGCTGACTGCAGACCTGCTTAGTAATGGTTAAACTACCATTCGTAAGTATATGAATGTTAATAGTAGCTGTTTCCCCTATGTTGTCATGGCTTAGTTGTTCTGTACTTTGCTTCTGATGCACAGAGTCCTGGGTTCGAACCTTGTCATTCATTTTATTTTCATACTATCCAGACAGGCTAGGGGGTGTGGCTGCATTTAAGCAACTTTGCTCTACATTGCTCCTCGGTGCCCTATGGTGCCCTGGTTGGCATGGCGCGCATGTCCACGCAAACACATTGCGCCAGGTAAAGCGCCATTGAACTATGGGCAACTCTATTGCGCTAGGTAAAGCGCTATTAAACTATGGGCAACTCTATTGTGCTGGGTGAAGCGCTATTAAACTATGGGCAACTCTATTGTGCTGGGTGAAGCGCTATTAAACTATGGGCAACTCTATTGCGCTGGGTGAAGCGCTATTAAACTATGGGCAACTCTATTGCGCTGGGTGAAGCGCTGCTTAACTGCAGGCAATTTTATATCAGGATCCTTTAAAATATTTATTTTGTTCACTGATACATTGGCCATTTCACTGCTTTTTAGTAATGTTTAAACATATTTGTCAGGTGTTATTTCATATACTGATTTAAAAAATAAATACGAAGGGGAGTGGGGGGACTCGAACTGTGAATGCCTCTTCTTTGTGCAAACGCTCTACCATTACGCTATTGCTATTTGGTGTGATTTGCATAAACATTCTTTCTTATGCTCTTCCATGTCAGAATTGCTAACTCTAGCTAAGCAATGGGCACACCCGCGCACACACGCGCAAATACGGGCAGCTATTTTGGGAATTTAAAAAAATAAATTTAATGTTTTGTGTTTTAGAACTGTGATAGGGGTTTACAATATCAGGGAGTGTGGTGTTGGGTGCAGGGACATTTGAGCGGACTCACTCTTGTGTATTTGCTTTTTTTAATTTTAAAACACTTTCAGGGGCGTGGACATTTAGACTGCTCGACAGTCGGACATGCCCCCTGCTTTCTTACACGGTCCGTGTAAGACTTACGGTTGAGTCAGCATGCCCTCATGCATATTTATGGCACGCTGATGTCATACCATTCAACTGCAGCCTCTGAGTAAG
>NC_056732.1:466012545-466105045 GCF_019279795.1 Protopterus annectens
TATGACAGATTAATAATGAGGAAAAATCTAAGAGTAGCACACCATAAAGATGGTCTTGAATGTACCATAAACAATACTGTTGCTATTTCTCTATCCATCTTTCTCACTATTTCACCCCTTCTGCTTCAGTACATTGTCACTGTCCCTTAAATTGTGTGACTTGAAGAGTGTGAAGTAAGGATTCCTTTGTGATGTGATGAGATAGTGCTCAGATTTGTAGACTGTGTTTTACACGCTTTCAAGTGTTCTCATCCAGGCATTATCATACTGTTACTGATCGCTTTTAGTACATTATTTTATCTGTAGCTGTTGCCTACATATTGTTTTCAGCCAACATTATCCTGCTTGTCTCATAATCTACTTGGTCCCTGCATCCCTTTCCCCCTCTCTATGTATCTTCCCCCTTTTTGTCATCAGTCTTTCACCTCTGCATTTGTGCAATATCCATCACTGAGCATCATTTGTAATTTCAGGGAAATGGAGGCACAGAGCTCATGGCAAAGTCATGTGAGTTTTTGCCTTTAGCCGCATTACTTGTTTGCCCTTCATGCTACTGTGCTTAGCCTTGCTGCCCAATGTACAGTCAGGCTATTTTTCTTTTTCTGATGAGTTGAATGTACCCCACAGATGATGCCCATTTGCAAATACTGTTAGTAAACCTGCTGCACAAATATTTCTGCCTTCGTGGCAGTTGTGTACATCATGACATCTGGCACATGACCATAACCCATAACTGTCCTGTTGTTTTATCAGACTCGGACATGGTTGTATGTGTGTACTGCTTATTTGCATGAAGGTTGGCATGGGATGGAGAGTACTGTTAATTTCTATTCTAACTAAGTTCAGTACCTCAATATATGATTATGCATGTGCTAATACTTTGCCATCAGCAGTGCAAATTACCTTGCTAGCACTGCTCTTCAGGAAGAAGGTAAAAAAAAAACTTACAACAAAGAATTATATGAGTATGTGGTACAACGTCTGTATGTGTTACTTCAGTTTTGAAACTGAAATATCTGTATTTCACAGTGATGTTGACTTAGATAATTTAATCTGTTAATGTACAAATGAACTGCAATAATTATACTTGCAACTTTGTATAATAGTATGTAACCTGTTCACACATAATCCATCACTGTTATTCAGAAGCGCAATGTCATATTTCCAAAGTGTCTGTATTGTCAATGCACATTGTGCAAGCATGAGCCAAGACAGCTTACAGTGACACAGTAAAATGTTACTGTTTGCATGCAATCATCCTAGGATGAACTGTCATGAATGGTTGATTGAGAATCTACTGTTTACAATTTGTGATTCAAACTGACACCACATACTGTTAAACACACAATGTACATGAATGACATGATGTAGATGTTAGCAGAGAAGTATGTAATTACATAATTACATGTAAAGCACAGGGTTGTTACAGTGGCTTTGCAGACACTGCATTTATCCCAAAACCTGTGATGCTGATGTTCAAAACAATGATGTTTTAATACATACAAATGTGCATTTTCACATTGACTCTGTGTCAGAATAGCGTTATTCCAACACAGAAAGGACCGTACCTGTGCAAGCACAGCAGTAGCAGTAGTGTGCCTTGCATATTAATAAAGGGACACTACTGCTCTGCCTATGCAGACACTGAGCGTAGGGGGTGTGTCTAAGCAGTGCATTCACATCTAATATGCCCCCTGCACTCAGAAAGTGCCGTAAAAGTATTTCAGTGTCCATGGACACTGAAATGAAATAAGATTAGTATTTCAGTGTCCATGGACACTGAAATAGATAGGGGAGTAAGAAACAATGCAGGGGGTGTGTGACAGGTTCTGTTACACATCCCCTGCATTGTAAAAGTGCTGTACGGCCATAGCCGTCAGCTGTACAGGTTTCCGCAGAATGCCCAGATGCCTGCCTCACATACTTCTCAAACTCCTAGCGCAAGAAAGATGTACAAAGCCATAAATAATGGGGGCAAAGGCACAAATACAGAGACATTCTCTAAATATTGCACTGACAAACACAGAAAGGGTTTGCAGTAGCACGGACTTCCTAAAGGGTATGAAGACTGAAACACAAATGTCTGACATTTGAAAGTGCTGTACACCCATAGCCATTAACTATACAGGTTGCTGCAGAATGCCTAGATAACTGCCTCACATACTTCTTAACCTCCTAGAGCAATAAAGCTGTACAAAGCCATAAATAATGGGAGGAAAAGGCACAAAAATAGGGACACTTATTAAATACTGCACTGACAAACCCAGAAAGTTGATAGAATAAAAGGTTTGCAGCAGCAAGGATATCCTGAAGGGTATGAAGTCTGAAATCCAAATGTCTGTCAGTATGTTCTGACTTAAACCCTGAGTGATTTGCCAATGACTTGCAAGGAAACCACAGTCACACTTCCTAACTTTGTAAGACCAATAATTAAAACCTGTTCTTATGTGTCCCTTTACAATGTCCCTTAACTATGACTGACAAGGAGTACTGATACATGTAAATAAACTGGGTTTATGAATTTATTTTTTTTATTCTAAGGTATGTTTAAGTGTAGCTGAGCAGGTGTGCGTGTTATGGTCCTCAGTTCTGCATTACTGAAACATCCCATAGGAGATAAATAAAACTATACAGCAAACGTTTGCACACCAGGATAGTATAGTGGTTAGAGTTCTTGCTTTGCATGCAGGTGTTCACAGTTCAACGACCAAGGCACTTTGCTTTTTATGGTAAAGCAGTGTTAAAATTATTATTTTAATTTTAAATTATGGAGTAATTGAAATTTGTCAACCAGGTTAGTGTAGCTGGTCTAAAATGCAAGTGTGAGTGCATATAACATGTGAAATCACCCATGTATACACAAGTGTCCCATGCAGTATAGTCACACCCCATGGTAATGTAATGAAAGCACAAAGAGGAATGTCATATAAAGTAAATCATATACACTTACTAATATGTCATTAATGATTACTGAAGTTATTTTCCTGATTTTTTTGAATGAAAAATTGAGCAATGGTTAGCAGTGCTCCACTATGTTTAGCCAGTGTAAGTATTGCTTAACAATGAATGCTAAGCAGCAGTCCGCTCAGCTAAATGGATTTACACACTGTTAAGCAATGCTCAGCAGTTACCCCTTTAAGGACTGTTCAACCCAGCTTAGTGGGTTTGTGTGTTGCTAAGATGAGCTCGGTATTTTTGAAATGGTCCAATGACAGCAAAGGCTGGGAATATCATCTTATTTAAACCATGCAGGAGGGAATACAGTCATAACCTGTTTAGTCTGATCTCTGCAGGAACATGCCTGGTGTTGGAGAGGGAATGCACTTTTGGGCACATCGCTGGGGGATCCTGGAGTCCAGGGTCATGGCTGGACTCCTCATAGAATACCATGATGACAGACTGTTGCAGGGCCAATACCAGGGCTCTCAATACAAACAGAGGCCTGGGACCATCTGGCACATGACCTCACCAGTGCCATTGGAATCCCCCGAACAGGTGAGCAGGTCAGGCATCATTATGTCAACCTAAAGCATAGGAAGGAGGAGCTCTTGGCCCAATGGATCCAAAATGCTCGGGACCAGCATGTTCCAGCAGTTTGTAGGTATCCCAGACAAAGCTGTACCAAATTCTAGCCTGAGTATATGATAGACAGGTATGCATAATGTTTATTTCTCACCCCTACAGCTGCAGAAGAGAGGTCTATGAATATTGAGGCCCATGCTGACAGACTGATAGGGATGCGCTGACAGGCTGGTGAGTACAGATCTATCTTGCAGTATATAATGCCATAAAGTAGGAGGAGTACATTGTTTACTGCCAGTAGTTATATTGTGCACAGTGTCTAATGAATAAAACACATTTGTCACTCTAATACTTAACCACAGGATGTCCATTAATAAAAGTGTCATTTCACTGTAATAAAAATATACAACAAACTGTTGTGTTTACTCTGATATTTTGTTGTAGAAATAGAATGTGTACAGGTTCTTTACAGCAAATATGGTGTTACAGCATGAAATAACTGAGGCTGTTCTGGGAAACAGCTAGTATGCATTGCTGTCTTGTGTTAACCTTTACTTTCCAGATTGCATTATTTCAAAGGAGTAATACACAGTACAATAACTATCTGCCATGAGTGAATTTCAGGGTTACAAGGTCAGACTGTCCAACCCAGACAGTATTAGTCAGAAATCATTCAAGCACAAAACAGCAGTTCCCAAGTAACTCACTGTGATAGAAAACAGTGTTGCTGTTCATTTTAGCACTCCCAGACATGGTTCAATTCCATGGAGTGGTACTGGTACTGAAATGTCCGCATATATACACAATAGAAGCCCTGAATAGTTGCAGAAACAGTCAGAAAGTGTTAACAGATATTTTCCCCACAGGTCTCACAAGTAAATAAATGTGTGTAGTAGCTGTAGGAAGGGTATAGTAATACACATGAATATGTGTAGAAACAGCCAGAAAGTGTTAACAGATATTTTCTCCACAGCTCTTACAGGTAAATAAATGTGTATAGTAGCTGTATGAAGGGTATACTAATACACCGTGTACAACTGTTCCACTGTCCAACCCCATATGCCTTCAAATGTCAGCAAGATTGGTACATACACCATGCCCTCTTCTCGATACATGTCTATCAACTGTCATGCTGTCACGGCTAGTGGTCATTGCTGCCAATCACCTTGGACACAGATAGAAATCCAGGTGAACTATGCTAGTAGCAGACTCACACAAGATCATGGCAGGGTACCCCTTCTATGTCAAATATGCAGCTGAGACTTGTACAAGCCCCTCCAGTAAAATAGCCACAGTGTATGCAGTCTGCCCCATACCATTACAGGTTGACAGTCTAACAGGTATGTATGTGCCACAGAAGCTATGAGCCATAGGTAGATGTAATGTTAGGATAGACCTATAGAGTATTGAGCAGTATGGATATGAAAAATTAAACCCAATACAGTTGTTACTGGACATTTTACTCTCTCCCCCCACCTGTAATCTCAATCAATAATTATTATTCATACACTATGGGTATGTTGTTCTCAAAACCTATTGTTGGGACATGTGTTTTATTATTGTTCATATATTTCATTGGTTGCATATTAACATACATTGTTCAAATTCCATTATTGTTGGCCTGTTGCTGTCAATGTTACTTGCCTGCTGTTAAAATGCTTACTGTTGTTCCATTTATGCATGTGTTCTGTTTGCTATGCAACTGTTTCAAATCTGTTGGTTTGGGTTAATGGGAACACCTACACATGCTGTTCTAACTAATTTTGAAATGTGTTGTTCATGACTAACCAATATTTCTTGGAAAACCAAAACACCATAGCATGACTGGGAAGGCAGATCCCGGCAGATCCACCTGTCCCACCCCATCTGGTCATGGCACCGGGCCCAGCATGTTTGAGACCCAACCCGGAACATCCTCCTCCAATGGTCCTGCACCACCTTCGGGTTGAACTGCCTCAGGGGATGAGGCCTGTTTCCCCCTCTGGGCACGGGCATGGCGAGGAGCTCATCACCCACCGGCAGTTCTGGGGTATGGTGCACAGCATCGTCCGCTCTGAGTTGGGTGGGCAACTGCATAGTCTACTGGAAATCCTGAGGTGTTACAGAGCATTATTCAGTCTGCCCCTACAAACATATACACCTGATAGACCACCAGCAACTGTAACAGCATGCACAGTCAGGTAGGAAAGGATCTATGACACTCACATCTGCGACTCTCCTTACTTAGCCCAACAAGCATTTACACACAAGACTGCTACACAGTCTTGGCAGTCTGTTAACAACGGCCAGACATACATAACTCTGAAATGTACAGATTTCCACAGAATGTCCAGGGTGTGGGACCATATTCATGGCCACTGCTGCATACCACTTCCAGGAGTCTGATAAGTCACTTGGATGATACCTGGAGTGCAGTAAGTAAATACAAAACAGTGTAAGAAACTTCTCTGTGTGGAAGATTTTCAGTCCATATATTTCTAGTTAATCACTGTATATTAATCAGATCAGACAATAGTAGTAGAAGTAGCGAACGTAAACTTGTCAAGTCAAAAAGTAATAATAGAAAATATATAATTCTACAGCATTACTAAGCATTCAAAAGTAATCCAAGCAAGGCAGGCAGTCTGGTTCCAGTCGAAAATCCTTTATTAAGTACACAGATAATGCTGTAGAATTATGCCTAGCTTCACCTAGCCCAATTCTCTCACAATAATCCCCAGGTGGCCAGGATACATATGCCTACACATCTAGACACCAACCTCTATGTTACCAGATGGGTACCTAACTGGCCCAATGATACTACCCACTCAGTCAAAGTAGTGGAACCCACCTCTAGTAGTAGAGTCTTCCAAAGCAGTGTACCTCAAGGATCAGTCTGGGGGCCTCTGCTGTTTGAGATATACATATCTGAGTTACAGGATAAAAGCAGTGGTCTATGGCTGACCAGGTGTACAAATGCTTGCAAGCTGGCCACTGTCTTACATTCCCCTACTGATGTGAGCATCCCCCAAGAGGCCCTCACTCAATGAATGACTTGTGCAAGAAGCATTTCTGCAAACTGAATGCCAGGAGAGGCATCATTCTCCCTGCTGTGGCAGATGTCATCCACACTAAGTATGACAGTAATAATGTACTGAGAATGCAATCAGGTGTGAGTCGACTTGTGCACCATGGTTGGTAGCAACCTGACAGTTTCCCACCATGTGGGCACCAATATACGGAAGGCTGTCTACATGGCTCACTTCACAAATATGGGTATGTCATCCAGGAACCAAGAGGCCACAACATCCCTGTACTCCACCCTTTTCAGACACATTACCAAGTACAATAGCTCCTTTGGCATGTACCTTGCAAAGCAAATACAGCAATTGCAGAGACCACAGAGGTTCCTGACCAGGCAATTCCGGGGTGTGCAACACCTGTCCTATGCAGGTAGGCAGAAAGCCCTGTCCATGTGCTCAGTCTCATTCAGACTGATCATATGTGACCTATGTCTGGCATAGAAGGCCATGTCCAAACCAGCCTTGATGGCATTTCTGCTTATTTATAAGACACATTTTACTCATGCATCATGCACACAAGGCCCTCACCTGGTCTGTGACATGTATAGCACTTATTGGTGGGATAGTGTAGTGTCCTATACAATATACTGTCTGTAAAATACATTCCCTCCTTATGTCTAGCAGACTACATGTATAGCCCTCTTGAGGAAGAAGCTGGATGACTGCATGAGAAATGGATGAGACACCCCTGGGATTCTGTGTGTGTCCCAGCTAGACAGGGGAAACAGGTGCTGGCTTGGAAGGAGCATGGGTGAAAGTCTGGGCCAGGCTTATGTGGGCATCAGAGGCAATAGCCTGGTATCATCTTATGAGGCTATGCACCTAGTACTTTACATGTGCCCTGTATGTATTGCAGACTGTCCTGCAATACTGTCTGAAATTAATCCCTCTGAGTCTGAACTGTGTATGTACTGGAGTGATTCTGTATAGTCTTGAACCCTCATCAGTTATCATCACATATCATTACACCTTGACATTGTGTGCTGTCTGTATAGCAGTAAGTCAGCTCTTACAGTACATGCATTTGCACTTGGAGACACTGTTTAGCTCACTCCAATAGATTTGGTCTTGGCCACAATTATCAGTTTGCTACTAGGCCCATCACACAGTAGGAATTGTCACCCTTTGTTGTGGGCCTGATAGTAGCAGTGAAAGAGATGGACTGCAGCAGGCAGAACTACCATAAAGTCTGCCCTGAAGGGCCCATAGGAGTCACAGCTGTGCCAGACTGTACCAGGAGTGTGTGTGTGTGTGTGTGTGTGTGTGTGTGTGTGTGTGTGTGTGTGTGTGTGTGTGTGTGTGTGTGTGTGTGTATCTCAGCAAACATAATACTGCAGGATCTTAATTTATATATGTGGCGTTCCCCTCATAGGTGAACACAGGGGTTGGTCTCTCTCCCCCTCACAACCTGATGTCAGTGTCTTAGTGGACTCCCATGATAATGGTGGTCATAGTGAGGCACAGGTAGGGTGTCAGTGCCTGGAACAGTGCCATTGTTTGATATCCCACTTTCACCCACCATGTCCCTGCACACAGTCAGTATGCCCACACATGCCCAGTTCCCAGCAGCCATGGATAATGGAGAGGTTAAGGATGGTGGCATGGAACAGGCTAGTGTGTTGAGTATGGTGAGTGTGAGTGTAGACACTAGCCAAAGGCAGAGAGCAGGCGAGGTCACACAGAGGCAGATGGACAAGGGTGCTCAACAGAGGACTGCTGCCCATCAAGCCCCTGTTGCAAGTGCCACAGCAAGTGTCACCAGATGCATGTTGCAGTCCATCATAGAGGCACAGGCATGTACTGACTGCAACACCAGACAGATGGTCAGGGTCATGCATGCAGTGCTCCTTGCCATGCGTGATGACCTCCACGGCAATTGTGATGCTATACGTCATCTTACCAATGTTGTGGATAGACAGTGAGGTGAGACATTGTCACTGCTCAACCAGGCAATGTCTGTGCTTGAGCATGTGGTGGGAGTAGGGCATCGGCCAGGTGGATGTAGGTCAGCAACATGATCAGCTATGAGCCCACATGACCGTGCAAATTCACAGTCCCGTAGTGGCAGTACCAGCAGGACTGCTGAAGGGAAGGTGCTGTCCACACCACACCAGAGCAGGTCATAGGCATGTTGTCCTTGCCAGTCCCATCAGGGACACAGGTCAGCAGACAGCAGTCACCATCAGAGAGTAGTACTGCATCTGTCCTTGGGTCTGGCATTGCCAGTGATATTCCTGGCAGCACCAGTTACTGCATCCCTGCTGGGAGATGATGAACCATACATCCTGCCATGCATGCTCCACAGCTGTTCAACATAGCTCTGTGTCAGGCATTCACATTTCTTGCAGGTGTGCAGACAAACAGTCACACATCCCTATCCCAGGCCAGTCACCACCAGACATGCACAGCTCCTTTGCATGGCCTAGTTGAACATCACTCCTTTAGACACAAACACACACACACACACACACACACACACACACACACACACACACACATGATGTCAGCCATATGGCTCAGCTTAGGCCACTAGCAGTCCAATACCACCCCCTGTGCATGTGATGATATGTGTGCCACAACCCTGTTATCCATACCATCGATGCACGGCCTTGCTCATATGAGTCTGATGTACAGGGTGACTATGGTGCAGTGTAACAATGTCACGCTGTGTAAGGTGCTGTCTGCTGGCAGTAGTTATGGGTATACATCAAGGTGTATGTATCTTGTTAGCCATGCTGCACTAATGCTGCTAGTACATCTAACTGACTGCAGTGTCACATACTGTAATCTGGTTGTGTTCCAGGTGTCTGTGTGTCTGCAGGCTGTGGGCCTGCTGACAGTAGCAATGATGAGTAACAGTGTGTGAGAGGCAATTGTGGCAGACAGTGTGACCTTGCATACATACCATTGACACAGCCATCTAGCCTGCCTACAAGTCCACTGGGTGTTCTGTATGACCGCAGGCTTACACATACAGAGGAGGTTACTTGAGTGCTGGCACTAAGTCCCTCACCAGCTTAGCCATTACATTCAATGCAACAGATTCAGCTATCAGCACCTGTTGCCCCTGCCATTTCTGTCACATCCACTCGACCATGATGCAGTTGATGAGGGTTTGCCTGGTACTGTGTATGACAGGTTTGGGGTATGTATTCCTGACACAGGTCAGCCTGTGTTAGGTTAACCTGATAAACACCAGCATGTGTGTCTGCTATCTCATATGCATGTCTGGCCTCTCATGCTGGTAGTGCACACAGAGCCAAAGTCATGTACATGGGGCAGCTGATGAAGGGCTGAGCACAGCCCCTGCCTGCACAGTTTTATGAATGAAAGTGCTAGATACATAACACAGACAGCACAGCAGTACTGTAGTATGGCAGTGTCTGTCAGTACTACTAAAGTGAGTGACAATTGCAGGGACTGTTATGCTTGGCTATAGTGGGTTCAAAGGCACTTAACATGTTAGGGCCATCACACAGACACACACACACACACACACACACACACACACACACACACACACACACACACACACACATGCACGATTGCCCAGGGACATGCTTTGAGACACATAGACATGGTGGTGACACTTATCAGAGTAGTTGACCTACCCATCTATTAATGTATAATACACAGTGATATAACCACTGCACCACAGTGGCTTGGTGTTAAAACCTGTGTAACTGTGCTTGTGTGATGGATGATATCTGTATGGACCGACTCTAGGTTGGCAGTGAGGGATTTTGCAGGGTTGAAGAGGCACACAAAATGGTATAGCCATCACATACACACACTGCAGACAGCCACAGAGGCTGTGCATACAGAAACACATACACAGTTTCCAAAAGATATATTAGTAACCCTACATATCCATTTGTATGTACTATAGTGCTGCGTACACATGCCTTGATCCACATGAATTATATGCCTGGGACATACACAACCTCTTATAAGAGGTAATCTTGCAAATGCCTTCATGGATGGTTTGATAACCCACCTGACATAGCAATTGGTCTCATCTACTGCTCTTACATACCTGCACAAGTGATAGTGTGATAGACTTTATATCAGCATGATGTGTCAGTCAGGTACAATATCTGATGCTGGCATGTGTGTCAGTATGGTAACTGTGACATGTTTGGCAATGATATCACAGAAATGCTCATTGTCAGGGGACACAGACCACATATAGGTTGCAAACATGTGGATATCCCATGTACATCTGTAGAGATGACTGGTTTGGGCTGTATAGTGTTATGTAGTGCATTTGTGGCAGATGCCATTAACAGGGTCTTTAAAGTAATGTCATGGGTAGGGGGTTAAAAGGCCATAAAATGGTATAACCCAGACACACAACAGCAACAGGGAATAAGCTTCACACACTACTATAGTTCTCATTATTGAGATTAGAACCCCTACCTATTTCCACTATAGTAGTACGCAGTTATTGCACATGACACATAACTTAGAGGGCTGACAAGTTTATAGAGATACATCTTGGATAAATGACATCAGCAGGTCTTGTAAAGTAGGGCAATGGGACTTGTACTGGGTGGTACATGCCTCAAATTGGTACAACCCACACTCCCAGTGGATATGAGTCTCACTCAAACACACACACTGATGTGAGTTTCACACACACAGTACTACTAAAGTGAGTGACAATTGCAGGGACTGTTATGCTTGGCTATAGTGGGTTCAAAGGCACTTAACATGTTAGGGCCATCACACACACACACACACACACACACACACACACACACACACACACACACACACACACACAAACACACACACACACACACAGTTTCACACTTGCCAGTATTGATATTAGGACCCCTAACTATCTAGTTATATATACTACAGTGTTACACAGTTATCATACATGCCAAGGAGCTTACCAGTGTCACAAGGTATGTCTAAGGTGATTACATCAAGAGCCCTTGTAAAATATGGCAATGGGAATTGTACTAGGTGGAAAGGGCATCAAAATACATTACCCTACAAACATATACACTTAGAAACACCTTCACACACATTTGCCACAACTGTGGGAATCTCCTGCCTATCTAGTTATCTGTACTATACTGTTACTTAGTTATTACATGCGCCATGGAGCTTACATTGTTGAGTGCTGTCCAAAGGTACTTCTAAGGGCAATATGATCAGCAGGACTGCTAAAGTAGGGCACTGGGAAGTGTTCTGGGTGGGGGATTCCTCAAAATACTTCATCCTATAAACATACACACCTACATACTCTTGCACATACACTTATACACACAGACATTTGCTGGACCTGAGAGTAGAACCCCTCCCTATCTAGTAATTTATACTATAGTGTTATGCAGTTATTGCGCACATTACAGAGCTTACAGGGCTGACAAGTGCCCAAAGGTGCTTCTAAGGTGAATGACATCAGCAGGACTGCTTAAGTAGGGCACTGGGTGGGTACTTCAGTCCTACACACTTACAAATTATTGCACATACATTTATATACACATACACACACACACACACACACACACACACACACACACACACACACACACACACACACACACACACACATTTGCCAGACCTGAGAGTAGATCCCTTGCTATTCTAGTTATTTGTACTACAGTGTTACGCAATTATCACACGCACAACAGAACTTTCAGGGCTGACAAGTGCACAAAGGTGCGTCTAAGGTGAATGACATCAGCAGGACAGCTAAAGTTGTGTACTGGGAATTGTGGGTGAGAAGGTCCTCAAAATACGTCATTATATAAATATACACACTTACATACACATATTTGCCATAACTGGGAATGGAACCCATCCTATCTAGTTATTTGTACTATATTGTTACATAGTTATTGCACGCACATTTGGAACGTATAGGGCTGGGGCTGTGCAAAGGCAATTCTAAGGGGAATGACATTAGCAGGGTTGCTAAAGTAGGGCACTGGGAAGGGTTGTGGGTGGGAATAGCCTAAAGCTGTTTCACCAACAAACAAACAAAGACACAATTCCTCACTCTCACACTTTTAATTGCCATAACTGAGATTAGACCCCCTACCTATCTAGTTATTTGTACTAGAGAGTTACACAGTTACCTCATGCACTACAGGGCTTATAGGTTGCTTTATGGGAGGGATTATTAGGAAGAGCAACATTTTGAGCCAAAATTGGGGACAGTTGAACTAAAACTCTTGTATAAAATTGACAGTTGATAGAAACGCTCTTACTTTATTATAAATTGGAGAGACAGTTGATAGAAGCTCTTACTTTAACATCTTATAGGGCTGATAGGTGTCCAATGGTACTTCTAAGGTGAATGATAGCAGCAGATCTTAAATTCATAGATTCATAGATTCATAGACTAGTACTAGGCTAACTGTCCTCGGTGGCCATTTTAAGCCTAGTCAATTACCCCGTGTGAGAATCAAACACTGCACATTGTGTTTCTAAGGAAAACACCTTAACTGTTGCACCAACCTTCCACCCATTTTGTGAAGTAGGGCAATGGGAAGTGTACTGAGTGGGAACAGTCTCCTAATACTTAGACCTACAGACGCACACAGGTAGGTGATGTGATATTATAACCTCCACCTCAGTATTTTTACACAATGGGGCTTGCCTTTTATGCTGGTGTGACTGGTTACAACTGGTATGCCACTGTCCATAGAAGGACATCACTCTATTCCATTCAGGGTATCCATGTGTGCGACTCACTCTGTGTGTGTCCCCCTGTGTCCCTATCCCTATCAGTGTCTGTCTCTCACTTCCCTACATTTATGTGTGTGTATGCTTGACACATTATCTGTTGCCCATATATATGTCTGTGTATCACATGCAACAGACGCAGATATATCACATATGGACCACCTACAGCTAGCTGAGGGTAATCCTGTCTGATGGCTGTGTTTAGGGACAGTTAAGGTGTACATAGCTGTCTGTATGCAAAGACATATATACACAATACAGTCATATAGCCCAATGTGAGATTCAACATGGCATGTGATTCTCTAAGTGTAGGAGCATCCCCAAAATGACCTTCTATAGTGAGAGTGGGACTCCATTCCAGAGATAGGTGTACTCCATTCTGGGGTTTTGTGTCCTACAGCCATACCTCTCAGTAGTAAACAGGAATTTCCTAGGAGTATTGGGTTTGTTTAGCAGACATTTTCTGACATATCTGTAGTTTAACACTGCAATGTATTGTGTCATTACCTAGTGACAGACATCATCAGACCATCACAGTGCTTTACCAGAGGAATACAAGATGTATGATGCACAGACCAGTATTATGAGCCTGGCTATATACGTTCTTGCCCAACAAGGCCAGTTGGGAGGTGTAGCTACAGTTGGTTGACTGATGATGCTGTGTCAACAGTCCAGCAACTTGGTGATATACTGGCTGGGGATCTCTTGCTTGTGTTGTATGTTAATAATCTGAGATGTCATATTGTGGTGTGGCCATATCATTCAACTGTACATTTTTTGGCAGACTGTCCATGAGTTTGCCTAGAGGTTTCATCCAGTCTACATAAACTTGTGTTTTTATGGCAAGTTAGTTGCATATAATTGAAGACTGATGTTACAAAATAATGACAGACATTGCTGTTTCAGATTACATAACCTTCAGACAATTTCCGCTAATACAAAACTCTACATCCTACCAACTTTCTCAGTATATAAGGGCAATATTTACAACACGTGCCTATCATTGTGCCTTTGTCCCACTTTTATTTATGACCTTGTCCAGATGTCTTGCTGTCAGAGGTTGGGAGGTATGGGTGTGGGTACAGAGTGCATTCTACTGTGCAGACATGTCCATTATATGTGTAGTATATTCCACATAGTACAGTGACTTCCAGGTATGTCAGTGGCAGAGCATTACAGAGTAATGTGGTGAGCCACTGACAGACAGTTGTGTATAGGTTGGTTGTTTGCTATGATGTTAGTAGAGTATTGGCCCTGAAGCCCTTATAACCCATGCAGATGACAGTGTAACCCATGTTAATACATGTCAGCACACAGAGCCCCTGTCCAGCAGGGACACAGGTGGGATCACAGAACTGTCTTCTGTGTTTCCCATGCACTTATACAGGGAGCACATCACTAGGGGTATTGAGGCACTTGGCTTGTTGTTGTCAGGGAGGGAATTCTACAGATAGGGGAGTGTGTTGTACATGTATCTGTCACACCAACAACCCGTACTGATATCATAGCCGAGGTTGATGCTGCACCTACTGGCTGATGGAGTGGGTCTTGAGTTCCAGATGTGCTACAGTCCCATCAAGGCAGGATCTGGATTGCTTTGTATGCCAGACAGGGGTCAATTCATCAGTGTCTTTCTGGAATGGGGTAGAGGGACAGTGCTGTTAGCCTATCTGTATAGGGCATGTGTTTGGGGATTGGGGTAAGGCCTCAGTGTTTGCAAGATCCTTGTGTGTGGAGTCTACTTGGTCTTTGGTGTGTAGACTTGTGGGGTTCTCATGTGATTTTGCCTCTTAGGTGTCCATTGTTTGGGTTTTGTTTTTCTGTGGACCTCCAATTACATGGGTGTGTGTTGTGTATTTGCAGGTGATGTTTTCTGACCCCTTAGACTGCATGGCACCTATGTTACTGCATAATCTGTTCTAGTGTGCACATTTTCCATTTGTCTGGCCAGTGTGGTTCCCCTTCCCCTTATGTGTGTCTTTTTGTCCTTCTGTAGTCCACTCACAGGCTTTGGCCACAGTGGCTGCTATGTATTTGTAATTCTGATGTGGGCAGGGTATATGCCATTACATTGTACACAGGGTTGTAGACTTCACACCTCTGAGTGTACCTATTTAGCAGGTTGTCCATCAATGCACCACTCCATTTGATGTGGTCCTTAGATGTTTTGTGTTGCTATATGTTATTATGAGGATAGATGTGGGCCTAGCTGTCATATCATCACAGACTGACATCTGGACAGGCCAAAATATGACAGTGATACAAAGGCCCACACATGGCGACAGGGTGTTAATCATGTTCTGCTAAACATAGACAGTTGGGAGACCGGTTTGGTGATTGCTTGTTTGCTCTTATGGTTTTGACATCCACTTCCCCACTGTCTGCCATTTTTGTTTTGACATGACCCTTTTTTGTTTGGCAAATATTTAGCAGACAAATGCAATGTTAGGACAAGCAGAGCAGATATACAAGGCACACTTGTGCTCCTTCTGTGACAACCTGTGTTATTCCAGGGGTATGGTTGTTGGCCACTGACATGTTGTTAGTGCTGACACAGAAAGGTAGCAGCCTTTTATACGCTGGCAGTACACTGACCTTCAGGTACTTCAACAACTGAGACATCTGGATGATACCAGTGATTGGGGGACAGAGGCCTACATGTAGGGACTATTTTTAAGTATTGGCCTTACAAACCTAGAAATGTGATTCAATAACAGGTTTTGCATTAGCATGAATGTTTCTATGGGTATGCAGTCTGACACTACAATCTGTCATTATTTTCTGACCGTAGTCTTTCATGATTCGTCAATAAATTGCCAGGCAACCACTAGTTCATGTCATACAGACCACAAATATTATGCTAACCTCTGGACATTCTGCTATGGGTCTGTACAGTTGAGAGGTATGGTAGGCACTGTATAGGTTACTCCAAGCTGTGCACTGTCCATATGTGTGGCCCCCTGTCCATGACCTGTACAGCCTTCCTGCATTAACAGATATTGACATCTGAACAGTGTGTACATCTCCTACCGTAGGTGTAGCTGACATGCATAATAGTTGTCACTGCAGTTCTCTGAACATGGCCCTGTCAAAGACAGCACTGTACCTAGGCTAGTAAAACACAACACCCGGGAGTAAGTGCTAGCCAAATCCTGACAGTATTAACAACACATACACATAGCTCATTGAAACTTGCATATCGTGGATATGCAACAAGTTGTCATCTGCATTGGGACATCACTGGCAATGTGTTCTCTAACTGCTATTTCCTTGCAAACATACATGTTACTGCATTTCTGTGGGAATATATGGGGACACCTGTCAACTGTACACATTTGCACAGACTGTGCTGATATTTGCTTTACATTTTGGTTCCATTTACCATACTATTGTGCCCTGTCTTGGGGACTAGAGGCATATTGCTTAAGACCACAGGTCAGATTGTAATGGCATACATTTGAATTTCAGACTTCTTAACCTTCAGAGCCTTACTGCAACTACAAGACCTGCTGTGCTATCACTGTGTAAGTCTGTAGGGGGGTATTTCATCATTGTCACCATTTGTGGGCCTTTACCAGACATTTAGTTATGGTTTTCTACAGCTGACTTGCTAGGTAAGGCTGAGGGGTGAGTATTGGACCTCCACACTGACATCTATGCCTGTGACCTATGACCCCTAAGTTAGTTGGCCCCCCACATATTCTGCAGTTGGACTTGTCACCTTGGGTACTACTGCGTAGTGTGTGAAGGCCAGTATTGGGCAGAAATTTCCTGGTGTCCCACATAGCTGTCAGTTGTCTGCTGCTATCCCAGTAGGCCACCCCATTCCCTTGCACGCATGCAGAATACCATAGATATGCTACCAGAACAAACTATTACATTCATTTATTGTTAAGAAGACTGACTTACCATGTGCCTGGGGCAGTTTTGTACAGTGCTTGAGGGCTGCCTATGTCAGATGCATGCAGTACACTGCCTATACATGGTAAGTTACAGGTACTGCAATGTGTGTGTCATCCATTTTACTGTGTGCATGAGTCAGAGAGAGGTGTCAGTCCCTGGGTGCCTACAGTGTCAGTATGTGTGATATGCATTGCCTCTTTGCCAAGGCCAGACCATACTGGGCATGCCTCCGTCTGCCTACAAGAGCTGGGTCAGGGGATTCCTCCTCTGAGTCCCTCTGTGCTTGTGTGGACCTTGGCAATGGTGGGGGGGGGGGCTGTGTGGCCCTTCCCTGTTGTGTTCCTGCTGCAGCTGTTTCTGCAGGATCATATTTTGTAGTATGGCACATACTATGAACATGTGTGCACATGTGGCTGGAGAGTACTGCAAGGCTCCTCCAGATATGTCAAGGCAGCAGAATGGTGACTTGAACATCCCAACCACACACTCTGTAATGATCCTGGTTTGTGCATGTGCCTCATTATGGCATTCTTGAGTGAGTGTGTGTGTGCATTTCTGATGGGTGTCATCATTCATGGCTCCAGTGCATAGCAGTATCCCATACCAGATGGCCATATGAGATGTCCCCCTTGGCAAATCCCTGATACAGCTGTGAGGAATACCAGATGTGGGAGTCATGATAGTTTCCATGGCAGCCAGCACACACATTCATGATAATGCCATGGGCATTGCACATGATTTGGCAGTTGATGGAATGGAAGTCCTTGCGGTTTATGTAGACCCTACTCTGCTGACCTGGTGGTGCTTTGATGTGGATGTGCGTGTAGTCTATGGCACCCAGTACCTCTAGGTAGTCTGCTAAATGGTGGAAGAGGTGCATATTGCTGCTCCACTCCTCACGGATGCTGGGGAAGTAAATGTGCTCACCAGCATGTGGTAGCATGGCATCCAGGAACTGGTGGAATACCCTGGATGCAGATGCCTGTGAGACCCCCACGATGTCCCCAGTAGGTCTTTTGAAAGTACCTCTAGCTAGTATTCTTAAGGTTACACATGCCTTGGTACCCACTGGGATGGGTTCCCCTGTGTTGGCTCTGGGACTGAGGTGAGGCTGGCACAGCTCGCAGAGTTGCTGAAGTATGTCCCTGTCCACCCTGTAGCACTCTACTATCTCCAGATCATGTAGACCCTGGTAGGTTACCCTGGGCCTGAACACTCTTCTCCTCCTCAGTCTGGGGCAGTTGCCAGTATTATCCTCCTCACCATCGTCAGCCTCCAGCAGATACTAGTGTATCAAAGCAACAGTAGCCACTAACATTTTGTTGGTTAAAATTCCCCCGAGTGTGTACATCAATGGTGCAGAGTTTGTGGGAAAAAACAGACAGAAAGCTGTTTGCACAGTTTATACTGTTGTGCCGCAGATGCTGCCTGTATGATTGGCTGGCTATAATACATTCCACCTACTTGCTATTTTATTTGTATTTGATTGCTTTTATTCTGCTATTTCCCTTTTATTTTTTACCCTTCAGATTTCCACCCCTTTTAAACACTGAGGCATGCTGCGTAAACCCAGTGCCAAAATGTAAACAGTCCTGCTATTTCCGGGGTGTTTATTTTTTACCCAGTGTGTTCTGTGCAAACCCGTTTAGCTAAAGTAAACACTTTGCAGTAGAAATGGCCCTCCACTGGACATGAACACACCCACTTGCTTAGCTGTGCTTAGCTAAGCTCAAATGGGAGCCATGGACCTCCAATGTGCTTACACGTAGCATGACACCCACCTTTTTTATGTCAGCTGCACCTCCTACTTACACTGCTGAATTATAGCTTCTACATGGTTAAGTGCAGCAAAAGAATGGTCTCCCATTTAGTGATTCAGTAAAATTTGCCCATTTGCTTACCCCACTGCCTTAGTCCCTGGTTACACCTCTACACCACAGCCTTCCTCTATAGCAACCAGTGTTACCTGTTATTGTTTTGATTCTGCATGCCATTGCCTATAATGGCAAAATGCAGATTTTCCTTACAATTGTCTTTTCACATTTTGTTCATTTTCGGCACAATCCCGTTTGCCTGCCACTGCCCTATGCTTAAACGGCCAAAATTGGCCCAAAAAAACCCTTTGATTTTTATAATTTTGCATTTCTTTTTCATGACAATGGCCATATTTTTAGCCATTGGCATGCATAATGATTATAATGCATGCTTTACTTTGAGCTGTCATACCTCAGTTTTGATATTTGCAGAAATATATTCGGCTAGTAGCTGAATACATTTCTGCAGTGGACACTATTCTGGCATGGATGCCTGCCTGCTTACTGAATTGCTAATTTACCTCATTTGTATGGTTTTCTCCAGCAAATGAGGTAATTAGCATTATTCAGTGGTGTCCATGATAGAATAGTGCACCCAGGCTCGTGCATGCCCCCAGCCTAGTTTATTTAATCGCACAGACTCCGAACTCCGTGTTCCTGCCATGCCTCTATTCTGACATGGGATTTTCATTTACTGAATCCCGGGGAATGTCAGAAACCTCCTGTGGCACTTGTGATTTATACTGTATTCTCTAGATTGTACAGCTGAATAAGTAGGTGGTTATAATCTACAGTAACTGTGGTGAATGTGTGTGTGTGTGTGTGTGTGCGTGTGTGTGTGCGTGTGTGTGTGTGTGTGTGTGTGTGTGTGTGTGTGTGTGTGTGTGTGTGTGTGTGTGTGTGTGTGTGTGTGTGGTTCTAATGACAGGTAAGTAAAGCCTCAACAACAGATGTGTTGTGTCCAGTTCCACTCAGTAGCAGGATTTAACTTTGGACACAGCCTCCTCTGCACTTTATTGAAATTTCATCACAGACATCTTCTTTGCAATGCACTGATGAGATTATCCTTTCATAAATTAACCACATCATTATGAATGCTAGATTTTTCCTGTGCCACTTATGGCTAATACAATTTTTTATAGAGTGTGTAATTAGATAGGTAGGAGGTTCAAATCTCACTGTGGTTAACTTGTGCATGTGTGGTTGCAATATTAGGTTTGTATACCTTCCTGAACAGACATGTCTTATCACCTTCCACTTAAGAGATTAATTTAACCTGGGACAGGACTCCCTCATCCTCTTATCCCACTTTTACCATTAACATCTTCCCTGTAGCAGGCTGATGAAGTCATCCTTTCATAAGTGCAGTCTCTCACTATAAATGTCAGACTTCTCTCATGGCACTTGTAGCTAATACTGTATACTACAGATTGTATAACTTGATAGGTAGGCAGTTCACATCTCACTGTAATGAGCTAGCGTGTATGTGTGTGTGTGTGTGTGTGTGTGTGTGTGTGTGTGTGTGTGTGTGTGTGTGTGTGTGTGTGTGTGTGTGTGTGTGAGTGTGAGTGTGTGTGTGTGTGTGTGTTTGTGTGTGTGTGGTTTCAATGTCAGCTATATATATATATATATATATATATATATATATATATATATATATATATATATATGGCTTCCTGAATAGATGTGCTGTATAAGCCTCCACTGAGGAAAAGATTAACATGTGAGAGGGCTCAATTATCCCACCAACATCTTCTCTACAACACAGATATGAGGTCATCCTTTCATAGGTGCACTCTATCACTATAAACAACAGCACTTGTAGGTAATACTGTGTTCTCTAGGTTCTGTAACTAGAAAGGGAGGGTGTTCAAATTCAACATTGCTTTAATAGTGTGCCTGTCCCTACTGTCATGTATAGTTGGTTCTGTGACAGCACCCCTTATACAAAGTTCACTTGAGAGATATATTTTCATTGGCAGAGCGCTACCCTATACATTTCTATTAACCCCAGGCAATACCCTGTTTTGAAAAAGCAATAGTTACATCAAGCATTCAAAAAGAACTGCATCACATATGTGTTATGACTTACCTTGTGGTGCTGGCGAATTTGACTGCATACACTGAGTGCATTTTCTCTGTTCACCATTCCCTCTTACTTATGTCTGCACTATTAACATTTTATTTTGTGTCCATTCTCTAAATTTAATATCCCCTGCATCTTCAATTCTCATTAAAGAAATCCCATAAGATGGGAGGTTGGCATAATGATTAAAGTGTTTACCCTACAGACACAAGGTTCAGGTTTTGATTCTCACTTGAGTAATTAGCTAGGCATAAAATGTCTCACAAGGGCAGTTAGCCTAGTAATAATCATGAATCTATGATCAACTTGCCTTAGTTCATATAAGCTGTGCTCACAGAATACGTTTACCTTATAGGCAAGACGTTTTGTTTACATTGTGTGCTCATGTTTTCTTGCACATTTTCATGGCTGCCAACACTGCTGCTGGCCATGAAAAGGTGCTTGCAAATGTGTAATCATATATAATCATGATGAGCAGCATATTCAATGAGCCCTGCTGCATAATGCATTACACATTTGTTAATGAATCTCAGGGATAAAGTGAACACAGTAACACAAAATATTGCACATTTAAGATGACTGTAGCCCATGAGTCAAAACATTAATAAAAATAAAAATGTAAGTTTGCAAAAATCATAGATTCAATATCTGATTGAACATGTGGGGCATGCCCTTGAAAAGAAAGATACATACCCTACCATTGAGAAAGTGAAGATGTACTATGAGATACTTCTTATGCCAACATGCACAAAAGGATTACAGGTGTTTCTTGGCTTGATTAATAATATTTTGGTGAAGCTTTGGTAAAATAAAGATGCAAGTGCTCAACTCTGTCTGGAGTCTGCATTACTTCATTTAAGTGTGTTTTTCAGCTTTTATAGATTGCATGCACACTTGCCACTTATTTTTTTTTTCATTTCTATGGAAATTTCATATCTAACTGAAGCATATTGTAAGCTGTACTGTATACGCTGTTAAAAAAGCATCTGTTGTGCTCTAAAGATGGCCGCCAGATAGGAAGCATGTACTTCTGCCTGCTCCCAAGATAGATATTAATCTAACCAAATCACTTGTGGCTACTATACTAAATCAAACAAAAAAAGCTAAAACAATATAAGGTGATTCATAAGTTTATCTACCTGCTCTTCATCTTCGGAAAAGAAGCCGGCTTTAAACCAATAATCTCTAAAAACATAGTGGCACAGTGGTGATCCTGGATACATGTGCTTGGGCCTGCCAGTCTTAAATAAGCTATCTAAAAGAAAAAAAAAAAAAAAGAAGAAAACCCAATCAAAATGGAACAAATGGAATCACAAACCGCTAAGACTAGACTTTCTCTCATTAGTTCTCCTGAAAAGGAGTCTTCTTCAAAAAAGACAAAAAAAAAACAAATTGCATCCTGAAGCTGCTAAGCAAGCTCAAAAAGCTAAGAATGAGCAACCATTCACATTAGAAGACTTCAAAGAAGCTCTACTTCCCCTTCAATCAGAAATACAGGCATTCTCTACAAAGCTAACATCATTTGGTAATAATCTGGAACATATGATGGCAAGAATGGAACAAAATGAAGCTAAAACTCTTAACAATGAAATAAGAATACAAGAACTACAAAAAGCGGCATCAGACAGAGACATCACCATCACAGAAATGAAACAGAAGATCATCGATCTAGAAGCAAGAGCTAGATGCAACAACATATTAATCAGAGGCATACCGGAGAAATATGAACAGTCACAGCTCTCTGGAATTGCAAAGGAAATCATTGATATTGTGTTGGACAACAAAGACCTATCTAAAATGATCACAATTGAGAGAATACACAGGGCGTTAAGAAAATCTCAAACATCTGAAACACCCAGACAAGTTTATGCTAGAATTTTAAATGCCGAACATGCACAATCTATAATTCTTAATGCCAAAAAGAAGAAAAGCATCTCCTGGAATGGCTATAAAATTACAATAGCACAAGATCTGCCTCTTCCAATTAAGCAGTCAAGACAAGCCCTATCTCCTTTTTGTAGTTACTTGCTGAATAAAAACATTAACTTCCAAATGAAATACCCGGCGACTCTTTGCTTCCAATACAACAGCGTCAATTACTCAGTGAAAACTGTCCAAGAGGCTAAATCAGCGTTTGTCAATGCGTTCAAAGAGGTACCTTCCAATATAGCTTAAATTCAATCTACCAGGAGAATCTTGACTATTGATGGTTGTTTTCCACATGTTACTATCCTATTCGCTGTAGAAGTAAAGCCAGAAACTAGGCCAAGGTGAAATTGTACTTACCGTCTTAAAATTCCATCTTTGGGCCTAGACTACAAGCAAGCTTTCAACCTTTGCCCTCTAACCCTACAAACCACATCCAGGTTATAACGTTGTCATTAGTTCACAAATAAACAGCTCACGAAGCAATACATAAACTGACTGATTATAACCAAATGTGGAAAAAAGGGGAAAAGAAAAGAAAAGGACAGAAAATGAAAACATACACATTGTCACCTGCTAAAGCTATTAGATCATCTCACAATCTGCACTTAAAATCCAAATATTACAATCTAAACAATCTACTTTATGTACTAGAATGTTGAAATAACAAAGATCTATTTCCCTTTGCTTTAAATTCAACCAGTATCCAAGTCGAGAATCGTAAAACCATCCTACCTAAGTATACATACACCTGAACTAAACCGACTGATATATTCTTTGCCATAACTAACTTTGAAGCCAATTCTCACACATCAAAGAGCATAACTTAATAGACAACTGAAACCTGATATACAATGTCTCCGGATTGAGAAAAAAAAAAAAAATGGAAATACAAGGCAACCCAGCGAACTTTCTGTGCTCCCGGACGACGCAATACAGGCAATACATCTTTTAAACTCTTTCTGTAAAAAGGCGAGACGCTAATATGGTACTGATCCAGTCTACAAATAAAATGAACTCTGCAAGACATCTCATACCTGACATGAATCGACGAGGTGCGATCCTCCTAGTCCTGTCTCTGTGTCGCTATTGTGAGCCCTGTTCCAAGAGATATGGAGATAATGCTGCCTAGCCCTTAGCGAAGAGCTAAAGATTGACCCTTCTTTTAGAACCTTCACAGCTGTAGTGTGCAGAGTAAGATTCTACTTGTGCGATGGATGAGGAAGAGACGCGCATGGTAATGTCAGAGGGGTGGGGCTCTCACACAAGTGTCGCTGAGCTGACAGCTATATGCATGCATAGCTTCGCAAGCCCTGATGCTACGATACATTCACTCTACAGAGTCTGGGGCTCTATTCAGCTGGCAGCTATAGCCCTTGAACTCTTTATGCCCTAATTAAAGTTAGTTATTATATCAATAACTTTGTAAAGTAGATATTCTCACCCAAATAACCTCTAGGTCATACAGAGGAAGATTCATGCAAAAGCTTAGATCCCACGATTACACATTAGGCTGATCAAATTCGTCATTAGTGAGTTATTTTAAACTTAAGTGGGTAAGTTAAACATAATAGTAAGCAATTGTAGTGTTTATTATGGTATACCTATATCTGGATTTGCTACTAATTCTAACTATATCACAAGCTAAATAAATATTGTATCTACCAGCCCCTGTACCTATTACCTGTTTTAAAGAAACATATTGAACATAAGCTTTCACGAATAACAAAAGATGGTAAAACCTTATAAGGGTATTATTCCCACAAACAAATAATGTAGTCAATCAGCAAGAGTAAATAAAAGCCTAGCTGCGAAGTTCTACCCCAAAATGCTCATGAAAAGAAGCAGATGGCTATAAAAATAATATTTCTGTTAATTGACAGTGGTACTCAAAGATGGTTATCAGCACAGAATGTAGCAAATAGGAATACTACATTCTAAGAGCTACGGATGCGGCTATTGACTTTGTCACATGAGACAATTCCATACCAGTTATTATCAGCTTCCATCACAGATCCAGATAAAATCTCTTTAACAAAAAAAAAAAAAAAAAAAAAAAAGGTGTTGATTAGCTGCAACACGACAGATAATACACCATGAGATTGGCCAAAGAGATATTCTTACCTTGAACTCACATGCTCATTACCCACTATAAAAAGTATCTCTACACTGGATCGGCTAATGTAAATCATGGAGAATTATGGGCAGATATTCCATTGGAACTACATCACTGTCTGGTCCACACATGTATAACATGTCAATAGGGATGAAATCGGGGCAGAAAATAAACTAGCACACTGTTCTTTCCCCTTCCTTCTTGGAGAGGGCATCACCAGCTAAAAACTGAGCACTGTTTGTTGGTCTCCCATCTGCATAGGAGGTGTAAACAGGGCCACAGCACAATAAATATAGCCTTAAAGTTGATAGATAGGGGGGGATCAAACTGTTCATTAAACTCCTTTCAAATTTTTGATACACAGAAATGATGGTATGAACAGAAGTACCTAAAAAGACTACCAACACTATCCTCTTTTCAATGTCATACAAGCTATGCAGAAGAGACCTGGGCCTCGCCTGACAAGTAATCTGGGATTCAGTAGAATAGGACCTCCTATACCCCCACAAATATATACAAGAAAAAAGGGTCCTAAGTCTGCTTCAGCAATCCAATATCACCCCACAGACAAGACCTGGATAACTAGACAAATCATAGGAGGTCCAAATTACTGCTCTAACTCTGGACATGCCATAAAAGAGAATACCGCTGGACCGTGTGATAAGGGGAAGCTACCCCAAAACCTGTCTATTACTTGTTTGGAGGGAAAAGGAAGAAAAGAGGCATGTTGCAATAAAGAAGGATGAATAGTTCTCAAATTTTGGCTAGTTGGTGCAAAAATGACTGGAAAGAGACCTAAAAGACAGGCAAACTCTGATGAAGTATTAATGAGAGCTAGCTGTGACTCTGCTAATGCACCCCAAGGCGCTCTAGCAATGACACTCGATGTCAAATGAGGCTTAAAAAGTGTACAATACTATGCTTATTCTTGACTGTAAATATCTCAGTTTAATACTATGCGACATCCAATTGTTGACATTACTGTTGTCAGTATTAATGCTATCAATTTCAGTATAGTTGCATGCTCATTATGACTGAAGTGATTTTTCTGCATAATCCTCTAGAGTGAAAACAGCATGAGTCTTATCTACACTAGCAAAAAACTTAAATTAAATTACTGTTTTCAAAAATATATATGCAACGCAGATAAAGACTTAACTAATCCGAGAGGATAAAATACTATACACTAACAGTATAAGTAGTACCTTGACTGTATTGCTAAATGACTAACATAGTTTTGGCTGGAAGTTATAGGGGCAGATAGATTACCTATGACCTACTGGATTCTTTTCTATCTAATTGCCCAAACAACCTACACTCTTTTAGTTCATGTGTGCATAAATAGTAATAAGTATTCCAAGATTTAATCCAATACTTTCTTAATCAGTATCTATGAAACCCTCTAACTGATTATTCCAACCTAAATCTTTCATATTATACTCTACGACAAAGTGATAAACCTGCCTAAATAATCGATGATAACTGCACTAAGACAATCAAATGTATTATCTGGACAATGCTGTGGATGGGCTTAAGGGGAAGGTAAAGGAAAGGGAAAAGAAAAAGGAAAAAAAAAGGGGGAAGGAGAGGAGGAAGGGAAAGGAAGAAAAGGGGAAACAAAAAAAATGTGTGCTGAATTATCCATTGTTCAAGGGCTGAGTGACCATCTTAAATATAGATTCTTAATCTTAAAACAGAGTTGACAAATTTTCTGATGCATATAATCTAAAAACACTTAAAGCACAATCTGCTCCCTTAAATTACATGACTATTAGGGTGGTCTAAGTAACATCTTTTGACTAGAGCTAAAATCTCTTTCAATTAATCAATAAAATTATTATAAAGTAAATCAGTATATCATAAACCATTGCAGGTAAGAAGTAAGTATTGTGCTAATATCTGATGGATTTTAGAACAACAGTAGAAATCTGTATTATAGTTTGGTTTGTACATATGTTTCTAATACCTCTTACAGATAATAGGAGATCGTGGATACGCACGGGTGGGGGTCTGCAAGGGGCGGGTTGTCACTCATTAATTCTAATACTGTTGTACTACATACCTAAACAAACATAGCATTCTTATAGAAACCCTAAATCACACCTTAATTAGCACATTTGCATCCAAATTCAACCAACAGTAAAGACGAAATGTTATTACTGGAATCATAGAATGTTAAAGGTCTCCAAAATAATAAATAAAAAAAAGTTAATCTTACATCTCATTTATAAATCAGAGGCTGAAGTAACACTTATCCAGGAAAACCACATGACCACAGCTCAATGGGAGAAGGAAACAAAAAAGAACTGGGTAAAATCAATCATAGCTGCCGGAAACGATACTGCATCTAAAGGGGTAGCAATAATAGTTAAAAATTCTTTCAATGGCACTATAAAAACAAGTGACTGCGATCCTAATGGCAGGTGGTGCTACTTAGTCTGCTCCCTTCCATCTTTCAATAGAAGCATTTTAATACTGAATGTTTACGGTCCCTGTATATACCAAACTGCATATATTTATGATATATACTCAATCTTAGAAAAATTCCCCAACCATCTATATCTAATAGGTGGGGATTGGAATATGACTATCAGGCCTGAACTTGATAGAACGAACAAAGAAAATAAACAACCTGTTGACTTAACAAATCTTATAAACGAACTAATAGAAGATTTTAATATATTTGATCCTTTTGAATTGTTCAGACATGACTCTGGAATCAGTAAATTCACATTTTTTTCAACACCACATAAATCATGGTCTAGAATAGATTTTTTTTTAATTTCAACAAATTTCAGAAATTTTGAAATAAAATACCATACAGAACCCAGAACCCTGTCTGACCATGCAAAAATCAACCTAAAAATAAACGTGGATAAACTAAGCGCCAAAGAACAATATGCAATAAATTGGACCCTAAACCAGAATTTATTAAAAAACAAGGAAATCTGCCAGGAAGTAAGAGAACTTCTTAGCCAAACCAACAGTAACTTAGAAAGAGTAAATATTCCCCTTGACATACAGTGGGCAGCGACCAAAGCAACACTTAGGGGTATATTAATACAAAAAGCATCAATACTCAAAAAACAAGCCAAATCCCAAATTGACAACCTAGAACTCAAATTAAAAAATCTTGAAATACAAATGCAACATAACCATGCCTTGGAGCTTGAGAAACAGATCATCTCAGTACAAAAACAATTACAAGAAGCACAAATGAACCAGCTCTCTCTCATTGAACTTAGACTTTTACACAGATATGCTGAATGGGCCCAAACTCCCTCTAAAATTCTAGCCAGAATGATCAACATAAAACCTCCCTCTTCCAGAATAAAGCAAATTAAACACAATAATAAATCATTCAACTCGGATAAGGAAATCATAAAAGTTTTCGAAGAAATTTATGGGGTGATCTATGGCCCACACCCTCTTGAAGATGAAATAGCATCCAATACTTTTCTGGAAGATTTGCGTTTCCCACAAATAAATGACACTCAAATAAAACTTCTTAAAGCACCAATAACTACTGAAGAAATATTCCTAGCTATCAACAAAATGAAATTAGGAATATCCCCAGGTCCTGATGGCTATACGTCAGAATTTTATAAAGCCTTTGCGAAACATTTAGCCCCAATTTTACTCAAAGTATACAATTATATAATAAAATTTGGGGTTACAGATCTATGCATAAATAATTTGAAAACAATTTTCATTCTAAAACCTAATACATCTGGCTATAACCCTAATGACTACCGCCCAATTACATTAATTAACCTAGATATAAAAATACTAGCAACAATATTGGCTCGCAGATTGAACAAAGTACTTCTCTTTATCATATCTCCCGAACAGTTAGGCTTTATGAATAACAGACAAGTCTGGGATAATACATTAACAATAGAAGCAATAACAAATATGACAGTCAAAGACACTTCCCCTAAGTATGCACTTTCTGTTGATGCACAAAAAGCTTTCGACCGAGTAAATCTAAATTTCTTGTTCAAGATTTTAAAACGTTTTGCTCTTCCTGAGGAATTTATTGCTATGATTAGAGTCTTATATAAAAATGCCACCACCACATTACACATAAATAAAAAAAAACTCACACCCTATACGTATAATTAACGGCACTAGGCAAGGATGCCCACTCTCCCCATACCTTTTTAACCTTTACTTAGAAGCCCTCCTTCTAAAGTTAAGTCAAAAAACATTTAATCACCCTATCTGCATATCAAGTGTTCAAATTAAATACACGGCATTCGCTGATGATCTCAACATCTATTTTCAGTATCCCTCCACCGATGTAGTAAAAATTCTAAACTCTATTGATGAGTTTTCTGCAATCTCAAACTATGCTATGAATCCAAGTAAGTCAAAAATGTTCCCGTTAAATCCTACTAATCATAAGGAAATTTTCTTCCCAGATTCAAAAATTAAAATAGAATACTCAAATATTTAGGTGTTACCTTTATCCACCCGCATAAAGAAATTATAAAAGAAAACCTCTACATGACTTGGACAAAAGTTATAAAAGACTTGGACAGATGGAAAAATTTAAACCTCTCTCTTCTTTCCAAGGCATCAGTCATAAAAATGAATATAGTCTCTAAAATATTGTATCACTTTCAAGCTGTTAGCCAATGCGTTCCAAACAAATTCTTCTCTAGAATGAAAACAACACTGGGCAATTTTATGTGGCACCCGAAGAGCATTAGAATTAGTTACAAAAAACTAACACTACCCAAAGAAAAAGGCGGCTTAAGTCTTCCTGACTTTCAGACATATTATCATATTATCAGTGCTAGCCACATTATACGCCTAACCCAATATGAACCTTCGGACGCTTCCTGGAATCCTCTTTGGATAAAAATTTATTACCAGAATCTAATCACCTCTAATATTAACCCCAAAGTTATTCCTTTCCTTAACAATAAAACCCTAAGAAATTTCAAAATACATCCCATAATAATCAATAAGGTAATATGCTTTCAAAAGCTTGTCACTTCCTTAAACATAAGGAACTCCTTAATTATGGCACAACCAATACATATGAATCCTGAAATCAAATTAAATAACAATATGTTAAACCTAGAAAAATATCCAAATATTAAAAACTGCACAATATGGGACTTTTATCAAATAAAAGATCAACCCCTAAGCTGTATTGTTGAGCACTTGGCATCAAATAAAACATACCGCTTAATCATTAAACAAATTTTATATTTAATATCCCTGAAAACATCAGAAATCAATGTAACTTCACAAGAATTCCAGATATACCATCAATGCATATCCTATTTACTACATAAAACTAAAATGCTATCAAAAACTTATAGACTATTTACCCGAACCAAATACCAAAATGAAACTCTATACTCAAATGATTGAATGACCAAAAGTGAGAAATTAACTAACAAACAAAAATTAGCAGCGATTGACATAACTACAAAACTTACCCTTTTCAAAAAATTGATCTATACTCAAATCATGATTAATAACAATGCTTACTATACACCACTCTTTCTGAGTAAAATAGACCCCAATTCCTCACCATTTTGCCCCACATGCGCTAACACAATAGCTGACACTCTCCATATCTTTTGGTCTTGCAAGAGTGAGTTCTAAGAGTGAAATTGGAGAAGTCAGGCTATATGAAATCCACCCTCTTATGGGAAATGTCAATATTAAATATTTTCCCAAACATATACACATCAGAATCCAAACATATCATAGTAACATTAAGTGCACTACTTAAATCCTACATAGCTCTTAACTGGCTTGACAGATCAAAAATTTCCTGGTCAGAATTCAAAACTATAGCTATTCAATATGTTTTGGCTAACAAATTAAAAACTGTGAGTCAAAAGAAACTAACTTATTTCAAGAAATACTGGGAAAAGCTTATAGGAATCTTATCTTAAATCTACACTAAAATTAGAGTACATTACTTTATTATACTACCCCCACACCAAAACCAATCTTTCTTCCAACATAATGTGGAGACAATGTATATCTTGTTCTGCGAATGCTATGTTAAATACATTAGGTATACCAACATACACTAGTACTTATATATTCAACTTTAAACTTTATCACAGTATCCTTCAAGAGTGACAACCCAGTGTAAATAGTGTAAATAATGTAAATATTATAAATAGTTCCTTTGATAGATACAGGTGTAAAATTATAATCCTTTTCCTTGCAAAAAAATAACAATGGTCAATGGCAAAAATTATATAAATATTTAAGATGTTTGAACTTTTAATGAGATTCCTATTAAGCTGTATGATACATAATATGTTTGTCATTTGTCAATGCTTACTATATTGAAAAATGTTTCTTTTTCTCTTCTGCTTAAATTTAGTTCAAACTATGCACCAGCAAGGACAAACTCACAGGAATATCGTGAACTATAGTATATTTGTGTTATTTGATCCTATGTAATTCCATTGTTATTTTCTTCTACTATGTACTAACTGTTTATAACAAGCAAAAATTTTGTAAATTGAAATAAAAATTTAATTTGAAAAAAAAAAAAAAAAGAAAAAGCATCTGTTGTGGTAGTGGCTAATAATTGATACATTTTTACAGAAATGTAAAGAAATGCTGATTTGTGATAAGGAGTTGGTGAATTTTGAAAGAAGTTATGATATCACTTGTTTGTGTTTCTGAAAGAAGATATTCACAAACATTTACTTTAATTTCTGTAGTAAAAATTCCAGTCACTAACTTTGGGGTAGAGAATTCAGTTTAGTTACTAGCCACAATTAATGATGATCATAAAGATTATAAATGTTTGGTGAGCATAAGAGCTTGTCTACCATGACAACAAAAAAGCAGTTTAGAGGTGGGCTATATTGCTATCAAACCCAGAACAGTTTCAGAGGCATAGTATTGCTGATGGGTCCTATGGAGTTTTCATTGCCTGAATCGCAGATTGTGTAAATGATTTGACTGAGGACATTTTCAAGGCTTTACTTTTATAGATTTTAAAGCTCATTTCATAACACATGTAACAGGTAGGGTTACCACCTGTCCCACTTTGCGAGGGACAGTCCCTCTTTGGGCAGTTGTGTCCTGCCAAAAAATTGTAAAAATGGCAACTGTCCTGAGATTTAAAGACAAAATTATTTCCTATATTTTATGTAATAGTTGCATAAAACAGTTATTATGTATCTGTAATACCTAAATGTTATAAGAAACAGAATAAGCAGCTAAAATGCTACAAGAATAAGCTTTTATTTGGGAAAAAAAGTGAAGTTGTGTCCTTTGTACTGGTCGTGGGTATGTTTCAGCCTGCAAAATCTGGCTTTTGTAAAGAAAATGTCCCACTTTGGGCATTTGAAAAGGTGGCAATCCTAGTAACAAGAGATGGCCATAAAGTGTCATAAATAATTTGGTTTCTGAAGAAAGTTTTTCTAACAGCCAAAAAGAAAAAAATCCTTGAAACAAGATTTGAACTTTCAGTGGAAAAAGGTTCCCCAGGATTCAATAAAGTTTTATTTTCATGCCAGAGTAGTGCAGCAGCTCCTGCATGGAATATGGCCACCAAGCAATTCAGTAAACAAGGCTGGGGGCATGCACGAGCCTGCCAGCATTATTCTTGCATTGATACCACTGAATACTATTAATTACCTCATTTGCTGGTAAAAAACATGCAAATGAGGTGAATTAGTGAATCAGTAAGCAGGCAGGCATCAGTGCCATAACACTGTCCATTGCAGAAATGTAATCGGTTACTGACTGTGTGCATTTCTGCAAAAATCAAAACGGGGGCATGACAGCTCAAAGTAAAGCATGTATTATAATCATTAGGCATGCTAATGGCCAAATATATGGTCACTGGCATGGAAAAGAGTTGCAAAAATATAAAAATCAAAGTTTTTTTTTGGATGATTTCGGTAGTTTAAGCGTAGCTCAGGGCAGTGCAAAAGAGATCATGCCAGAAATAAAAAAAATGTGAAGACAATTTTAAGTGAAATCTGCATTTTGCCATTATAGTGAGTTGCATGCAGAATCAAAACAATAACAGTTAACACTGGTTGCTAAGGGGAAAGGCTCTGGTGTAGAGGTGTAAAAAGAGACTAAGGCAGTGGGGTATGCAAATGAGCAAATTTTACTAAATCACAAAATGGGAGACCATTGTCTGGCTGCACCTAACCATGTAGGAGCTATAAGGCAGTGGTGTAAGCAGGAGAAACAGATGACATGAAAAGGGAGTGTGTCATGCTTGGTGTAAGCAAATTGGCACACCACGGTTTCCATTTGACCTTAGCTAAGCACAACTAAGCAAGGGGTGTGTCTGAAATTGTGTTTACTTAGTCCATGAAATGAGGAGCATATTCGCATCCAGGGGAGGGCCATTTCTGCTTAAAAGTGTTTACCTTAGCTAAACGGGTTTGTGTGGTGTGGACCGGGTCTTAAAAAAAAAAAAAAAAAAAAAAAAAACAGAAATAGCAGAACTGTTTATATTTGGGCAGCCAGTTTGCATGGTGTGCCATGGGGCATCTGCAGTACAACAGTATAAATTATGCAAACACCTTCCAATCTGTTTTTCCCCCAAACTCTGAACAACTGGTGTACACACTTGGGGGAATTTTAATTGACAAATGTTACCACCTGCTGTCACTTTGATACATCAGTATGTGCTAGAATTTGAGGGGGGTAAGGAGGTTAATGCTGGTGACCACCCCCATACTGACGAGGAGAAGGGGGTTCAGATCCAGGGTAACCTACCAGGGACTACATGATCTGGAGATAGTAGAGTGCTACAGAATGGACAGGGACATACTTCAGCAACTCATCCAGTTATGCCGGCCACACCTCAGACCCAGAGCCAACAAAGGGCAACCCATCCCAGTGGATACCAAGGTATGTGTAGCCTTAAGAATACTAGCTACAGGTACTTTCCAAAGACCTACTGGGGAAATCATGGGGGTCTCAGGCATCTGGATCCAGGGTACTCCACCAGTTCCTGGATGCCATACTGACACATGCCGGTGAGCACATTTACTTCTCCAGCACCTGTGAGGAGAGGATCAGCAATATGCACCTTTTCCACCATGTAGCAAACTACCCAGACGTATTGGATGCCATAGACTGCATGCACATCCAAATCAAAGTAACACCCAGTGAACAGGGTACAGTCTACGTAAACCACAAAGGCTTTCACTCCATCAACTGCCAGGTCATGTGCAATGCCCAGGGCATTATAATTAATGTGTGTGCTGGCAGTCCTGGAAGCTATCACGACTCCCACATCTGGTATTCCTTACAGCTGTACCAAGAATTTGACAAGGGGGACATCCCATATGGCCATCTGGTGGGGGATGCTGGCTATGCACTGGAGCCATGGATGATGACTCCAAACAGAAATGCACACACACCCTCTCAGGAATACCATAATGAGGGACATACACAAACAAGGATCATTATAGGGTGTGTGTTTGGGGTGTAAAAGTCACATTTCCACTGCCATGACATATCTGGGGGAGCTCTGCTGTAGTCTCCAGCCACATGTGCACACATGATTATAGTATGTGCCATGCTACACAACATGATCCTGTGGAAACAGCTGCAGCAGGAACAGCACAGGGAAGGGCAACACAGTCCTCCATCATTGCCAAGGTCCCCACAGGCATGGAGGGACTCAGAGGAGGAACCCACTGAGCCAGCTCTTGTTGGCAGATGGAGGCATGCCCAGTATTCCCTAGCCCTGGCAAAGATGTAATGCATAGCACACACACTGACAGTGTAGGGACCCAGGGACTGACACCTCTCTCTCCGACTTGCATGCACAGTAAAATGGATTCCACACACATCACACTACCTGTACCTTACCAAGTATAGGCAGTGTACTGCGTACATACGACATAGGCAGCCCTAAAGCACTGTCCTCACAACTGCTGCAGGCACAAGGTAAGTCAGTCTTCTTATCAATAAATGAATGGATTAGTATGTTCTGGCAGCATATCTATGGTATTGCTGCATGCATGCAAGGGAATGAGGTGACCTACTGGGATAGCAGCAGACAACTGACAGCTATGTGGGACACCAGGAAATGTTTGCCCAATCCTGGCCTCCCCACACTATGCAGTAGTACCCAAGGTGACAAATTCACCTGCACTATATGTGGGGGGGGGGGCTAACTGAGGGGTCATAGGTCACAGGCATGGATGTCAGTGTGGGGGTCCCATACTCACCCCTCAGCCTCACCCAGCAAGTCAGCTGTAGAAAACCATAAAGAAATCTCTAGCAAAGGTACATAAATTGTTACAATGATGAAATACCCCTGTACAGACTTACACAGTGATAGCACAGCATGTCTTGCAGATGCAGTAAGGCTCTGAAGGGTAAGATGTCTGAAACTCAAATGTATGCTATTACAGTCTGACTTGTGGTCTTTAGCTATATGCCTCTACTCTCCAAGACAGGGCACAACACTATGCTAAAATGAACCAAAATGTAAAGCAAATATCAGCACAGTCTGTACAAATGTGTACAGTTGACAGGTGTGCCCCCCCACACCCATATTCCCATAGAAATGCAGTAACATGTATGTTTCCAGGGAAATAGCAGCAGAACGCACATTGCCAAGGCTGCCACAATCAACATGATAACTTGTTGCATGTTCACAATATGCAGGGGTTAATGAGCTATGTATATGTGTTGTTAATAATGTCAGGATGTGGCCAGCACTTACTTCCAGCTGTTGTGTTGTAGTGACCTTGGTACAGTGCTGTCTTTGACAGGGTCATATTCCAAGAACTGCAGTGCCAAATATTCTGTATGTCAGCTACACCTATGATAGGAGGTGTACACACTGTCCAGATGTAAATATCTGTTAATGCAAGAAAGCTGTACAGGTCATGGACAGGGGGCCACACATATGGACAGTACACAGCTTGGAGTAACCTACACAGTGCCTACCATACCTCTCAACTGTGCAGACCTATTGCAGAATGTCCAGAGGTTTGATTCATAATTGTGGTCTGTATAACATGAAATAGTGGTTGTCTGGCAATTCACTGGCAAAGCACGTAAGACTAAGGTCAGAAAATAATGACAGATTGCAGTGTCAGACTTCAAACCCTATAGAAACATGCATGCTAATGCAAAACCTGTTATTAAATCATATTTCTAGGTTTGTAAGGCCAATACTTAAAAATGGTCCCTATATTTAGGCCTCTGTTCCTCAATCACTTATGGCTTTGTCCAGATGTCTGGCTCTCAGAAGTTGAGAGGTATGGTGCCTAGTAGGACAGCAGGCACCTGAAGGCTAGTGTACTGCCAGTGTATAAAAGGCTGCCAGATTTCTGTGTCAGCACTGACAACATGTCACTGGCCAACAGCCATACCCCTGGAATGACACAGGTTGTCACAGAAAGAGCACAAGTATGTCTTGTTTACCTGTTCTGCTTGTCCTAACATTGCATTTGCCTGCCAACTATTTGCAAATTAAGAAAGGGTCATGTCAAAACAGCAATGGCAGACAGTGGGGAAGCAGATGTTAAACCCATAAGAGAAAACAAGCAATTAACAAACCAGTCCCTAACTGTCAATGTTTGGCAGAACAGTATTAACACCTTGTGCCCATGTGTGAGCCTTTGTTTCACTGTCATATTTTGACCTATCCAGATGTCAGTGTGTGATGGTATGACAGCTAGGCCCACATATAGCCTCATAATAACATAGCAACATAAACCATATAAGGACCACAGCTAATGGAGTGGTGTAATGATGGACAACTTGTTAAATAGGTACACTCAGAGGTGTGAAGTCCACAATCCTGTGTGCGATGTAACTGCATGTACCGGACCCACATCACAATTACAAACACATAACAGTAGCCACTGTGGCCAAAGCCTGTGACTGGACTACTGAAGGACAAAGAGATACATATAAGGGGAAGGGGAACCACTGGCCAAACAAATGGAGAATGTGCACACCAGAACAGATTGTGCAGTAACATAGGTGACATGCAGTGTAAGGAGTCAGAAAACACCACCTGCAAATACACAACACACACCCATGTAAGTGAAGGTCCGCAACAAAACAAAACCCAAACAATGGACACCTCAGAGGCAAAATCACATCAGAACTCCACAAACCTACACATCAGACCATGTAGACTCCACACACCAGGGTCTTGAAAACACTAAGGCCTTACCCCAATCCCCAAACACCTACCCTGCACAGATAGGTTTACAGTACTGTCCTTCTAACCCGTTCCATACAGACTCTGCTAAGGTGACCCTTGTCTGGCATACAAAGCAATCCAGACCCTGCCTTGATGGGACTGTTGGACGTCTGGAACTCAAGGCCCACTCCAACAACCTGTAGGTGCAGCATCAACCTGGGCTGTGATATCAGTACGGCTTGTTGGTGTGACAGATACGTGTATCACACACTCCCCCGTCTGTGTAATACACTCCCTGTCAATAGCAAGCCACGTACCCCAATACCCCTAGTGATGTGCTCCCTGTATAACTGCAGGGGAAACACAAAATACAGTCATGTGATCCCACTTGTGTCCCTGCTGGACAGGCACCCTGTGTGCTGACATGTATCATGGGCTACACTCTTACCTGCATGGGTTATAAGGGCTTCAGGGCCAATACCCTACTAATGTCATAGAAAACAACTAACCTATACACAACTGTCTGTCAATAGTTCACCACATTACTCTGTACTGCTCTGCCACTGACATAACTGGAAGTCACAGTGCTATGTGGAATATACTACACATATAATGGACATTTCTGCACAGTAGAATGCACTCTGTGCCCACACCCATACCTTCCAACCTCTGACAGCAAGACATCTGGACAAGGTCATAAATAAAAGTGGGACAAAGTCACAATGAGAGGTTTGTGTTGTAAATACATACCAAAAAAGTTGGTAGTATAAGGGGTTTTGCATTAGCAGGAATTTTCTGAAGGTTATGAAATCTAAAACACTAATGTCTGTCATTATTTTTAATGTCAGTCTTCAATTATATGCAACTAACTTGTCATAAAAACACAAGTTTATGTAGACTTGACAAAACTTCTAGACAGACACCTGGACAATCTGCCAAAAAATTTACAGTTGAGCGGTATGGCCACACCAGGATATGACTTTTCAGGTAAGAAGAATACCACACAAGCAGGATATCCCCACCCAGTATATCACCAAGTTGCTGGACTGTTTACACAGCCTCATCAGTCAATCAGCTGTAGCCACACCTCTCAACTGGCCTTTTTCTGCAAGAATGTATATAGTCAGGCTCATAATATTGGTCTGTGCATCATGCAGCTTGTATTCCTCTGGTAAATCACTGTGGTGATCTGAGGATGTCTGTCACTAAGTAATGACACAATACATTGCAGGGTCAGACTTCAAATATGTCAGAAAATGTCTCCTAAATAAACTCAGTACCTCTAGGAAAGTCCTATTTACTTTTGAGAGGTATAGCTGTAGCACACAAAACCACGGACTGGAGTAAACCTATCTCTGGAAATGAGTCCCACTCCCACTATAGAAGGTCACACTGGGCATGCTACACATGGAGAATCACAGGCCATGTTGGAACCCCCCATTGGACTATACATGCCATGTTGGAACACACATTGGACTGTATAAGTGTATTGTGCATATATGTCTTTGCATAGAGACAGCTATGTACACCTTAACTGTCCCTACACACACCCATCAGACAGGATTACCCTCAGATAGCTGTAGTTGGCCCATATGTGATATATCTGCATCTGTTGCATGTGATTCACAGACATATATATGGCCAACAGATAATATGTCAAGCACACACACACATAGACGTGAGGAAGTTATAGACAGACAGCAATATAAAGAGAGAAACAGGGGACACACACAGAGTGAGTCACACACTCGGATAACCTGAATGACAAACAGTGATGTCCTGCTGCTGACAGTGGCATACTGGTCATAACCAGTTGCACATGCCAGCATGAATGTGAGCTCCATTGTGTAATAGTACTGATGTGGAGGTTATAATATCACATCACCTGCTGTGTGTGTGTGTGTGTGTGTGTGTGTGTGTGTGTGTGTGTGTGTGTGTGTGTGTGTGTGTGTGTGTGTGTGTGTTTGTAGTTGAAACAGTTTTAGGCCATTCCCACACAATACACTTCCTGGTGCCCCACTTTATGAGTCCTGGTGATCTCATTCCCCTTAGAAATACCTTTGCACAGCCCCAAACCAATAAGCTCCATGGCACGTGCAATAACTATGTAACAGTATTGTACAAATAGCTAGATAGCCAGGGGTTCCATTCCCAGTTCTAGCAATTGGGTGTGTGTGTACAAGTGTGTATACAAGTGGTTGTATGTTTATAGGAAAATGGATTTTGAGGACTTTTCCAACCAGAACACTTCTCGATGCCCTACTTTAACAGTCCTGCTGATGTCATTCCCCTTAGACGCACCTTTGCACAGCCCCAGCCCTATAAGCTCTGTGGTGCATGTAATAACTATGTAACAGTATAGTACAAATAACTAGATAGGCAGGGGTTCCATTCCCAGTTCTGGTAAATGTATGTGTGTGTGTGTGTGTGTGTGTGTGTGTGTGTTTATAATATGATGTATTTTGAGGACTTTCCCATCCACAACACTTCTCAATGCCCTACTTTAGCAGTCCTTCTGATGTCATTCCCCTTAGAAGTACTATTGCACAGCTTCAGCCCTATAACCTCAGTGGCATGTGCAATAACTTTGTAATAGTGTAATAAAATAATTAGATAGGCAGGGGTTCTGTTCCCACGTTTGGCAAATGTGTGTATGTTTGTGGGCATTTTGAGGACTTCTCCACCCAGTACACTTCCCAGTGCCCTACATTAGCAGTCCTGATGATGTCATTCACCTTAGAAGCACTTTTGGGCACATGCCAGCCTTATGAGCTCTGTAGCATGTGTGATAACTGTGTAACACTATAGTACAAATAACTAAATAGGTAGGGGTTCTATTCCCAGTTCTGGAAAATATGTGCCTGTGTGTGCGTGTGTGTGTGTGTGTGTGTGTGTGTGTGTGTGTGTGTGTGTGTGTGTGTGTGTGTGTGTGTGTGTGTGTGTATAAATATGTGTAAGTCTGTATGTTTGTAGGATGAAGTATTTGTGGACTTTCCCACCCAGTGTCTAACTTTAGCTGTCCTGCTGATGTCATTCACCTTAGAAGTACCTTTATGCACTTGTCAGCTCTTTAAGCTCTATAGCGCATGTGACAACTGTGTAGCACTATAGTACAAGTAACTTGATAGGCAAGGGTTCTACTCTCAGGTTTGGCAAATGTGTTTATAAGTGTATGTACAAGATTTCTAAGTGTGTATATTTGTAGGACAAAGTATTTTGAAGACATTGCCACCCACAACACTTCCCAGTACCCTACTTTAGCAGTCCTGCTGACTTCATTGCCCTTAAAAGTACGTTTGGACAGCACTTAGTCCTATAAGCTCTGGGGCAGGTGTAATAACTAAGTAACAGTATAGTACAGATAACTATATAGGCAGGGGCTCTACACTCAGTTGTGCCAAATGTGTGTGTGTGTGTGTGTGTGTGTGTGTGTGTGTGTGTGTGTGTGTGTGTGTGTGTGTGTGTGTGTGTGTGTGTGTGTGCGTGTGTGAAGGTGTGTGTACATTTGTAGGGTACTGTATTTTGATGTCCTTCCCACCCAGTACATTTCCCATTGCCATAATTTACAAGGGCACTTGATGTAATCACCTTAGACATACCTTGGGACACTGTTAAATCCTATAAGCTCTGTGGCATGTGTGATAACTGCTTAACACTGTAGTACACATAACAAGATAGGTAGGTGTTCTAAACTCAATACTGGCAACTGTGATACTGTGTGTGTATATGTGTGTGTGTGTATTTGGGGGAAAATAATATCCTCTGGGGGTGTGGCTTATAACATTTTGAGGCATGTACCACCCAGTACACGTCCCATTGCCCTACTTTACAAGGTCTGCTGATGCCATTCATCTTAGATGTACCTGTATACACTTGTCAGACCCCTAAGCTCTGTGGCATGTGCATTAACTGTGTAATGCTATAGTGGAAATACTGAGGTAGGGGTTCTAATCTCAATACCGACAACTATAGTAGTGTGTGTGAAGCATATCCCCTGTGGCTGTTGTGTGTATGTACCTTATACCATTTTAAGGCCTGTTGACCCCCCTACACATGACATTACTTTAAAGACCTTGTTAATGGCATCTGCCTCACATGCACCATGTAACATTATACAGCCCATACCAGTCATCTGTACAGATGTACATTGGATATCCACATGTTTGAAACCTATATGATGTCAATGCCCCCTGACAATGAGCATTCCTGTGATATCATCACCAAGTATGTCACAGATACCATACTGACACACATGCCAGCATCAGACAATGTACCTGACTGACACATCATGCTGATACAAAGTCTGCCACTCTATCACTTGTACAGGTTTGTAGGAGCAGCAGACGAGACTAATCACTATGTCTGGTGGGTTATCCCATCATCCATGAAGGCATTCGCAAGATTACCTTTGTAAGAGGTTGTGTGTTATGTCCCAGGCATATAATCTATATGGAGCATGTCACATGTACGCAGCACTATAGTACATACAAGTGGATATGCAGGGTTACTAATATGTCTATTAGCGACTGTGTATTTGTTTCTGTATGTGTAGCCCCTATAGCTTTCTTCAGTGTGTGCATGTGATGGCTATACCATTTTGTGTGCCTCTTCCACCCTGTCAACTTCCCCATTGCCACACTAGTGTCAGCCCATACAGATGTCATCCACCATACAGACACAGTAACACAATTTCTAACACCAAACCACTGTGGTGCAATGGTCATATCACTGTGTATTGTACATTAATAGATGGGTAGGTCATCTACTCTGATAAGTGTCACCTCTGTGTGCATGTGTGTCTCATTGAATGTCCCCATGCAGCAGTGTATATTTATCTGTGTGTCAGATGGCTCTAACATGTTAAGGTCTTCTGAACCCTCCATTGGCAATATTAACAGCCCCTACCATTGTCACCCACTTCAATAGTAGTGGCAGACACTGCCACACTACAGTACCACTGTGCTATCTGTGTTAATTATTTAGTGCTATCGTTCATAAGACTGTGCAGGTAAGGGTTCTGCTCAGCCCTTTGTCAGCTGCCCCATGTACAGGACTATGACTCTGTGTGCACTAAAAGCACGAGAGGCCAGAGATGCATATGAGATAGCAGACACACATGGTGATGATTGTCAGGGTAGACTAACACAGGCTGACCTGTGTCAGGGATACATACCCTAAACCTGTCATACACAGTACCAGGCATACCTTTATAAATTGCATGACAGTTGAGTGGATGTGACAGAAATGGCAAGGGCAACAAGTGCTGATAGCTGAATCTGTTGCCATTAAAGTAATGGCTAAGCATGTGAGGGACCTAGTGCCAGTACTCATGTAACCTCCTCTGTATGTGTGACTTGCGGTCCTACAGAACACCCAGGTGACATGTATGAAGGCCAGGTGGCTGTGTCAAGGGTATCTATGCAAGGCCACACTATCTGCCACAATTGTCCCTCACACACTGTTGCATGTAAACACACCTGGTAAATATGTACATATACAGCTGTACCTTGGCTATGAAAAGGTCACTGTGTTTCCTCTCTGCCTTACTCACTATTGCGACTGTCAGCAGGCCCACAATTTACAGACACCTGGAACACAACCAGAACACAGTACGTGACACTACAGTCAGTCAGCAGTACTAACAGCAATAGTGCATTATGGCTAACAGGGTACATAAACCTCTATGTGTATCCATAACTACTGCCAGCAGACAGCACCTTACACAGCATGACATTTGCTACATTGTACTATAGTCACCCTGTGCTTCAGACCCAAATAAGCAGGTCAGTGCATCGATGGTATGGATAACAGGGTTGTGGTATAAGTATCATCACATGCACAGGGTGTGGTGTTGGATTACCAGAGGCTTAAGCTGTGCCATATGGCTGACATCATGTGTATGTGTTTGTGTGTGTGTGTGTGTGTGTGTGTGTGTGTGTGTGTGTGTGTGTGTGTGTGTGTGTGTGTGTGTGTTTGTGTGTGTCTGGAGGGGTGATGTTCAACTGGGCCATGCAGAGGAGCTGTACATGTCTGGTTGTGTCTGGCCTGTGATAGGGATGCTTGAGTGTTTGTCTGCACACCATCAAGTGATGTGGATGCCCAACAGAGGGCTATGTTGCACAGCCCTGGACCATACATTGCAGGATGTATGGTTTACCGTCTCCCAGCAGTGATGTAGTAACTGGTTCTGCCAGGAGTATTACTGGCACTGCCAGGCCTAAGGACAGATGTAGTATTACTCCCTGATAATGACTGCTGTCTGCTGGATCTGCATCCCTGATGAGAGTGGCAAGGACAACATGCTTATGGCCTGCTCCAGTGTGGTGTGGACAGCACCCTCCCTTTGGTAGTGCTGTTGGTACTGCCACTACGGGACTATGAATGTGCATGGCCATGTGGGCTCACAGCTGATCACGTTGCTGACCTATGTCCAACTGGCCAATGTCCTACTCTCACCACATGCTCAAGCACAGACATTGTATGGTCAAGCAGGGACAATGTCTCATCCCACTGTCTATCCAGGATGTGAAGAATGGGTGAAGATAGGTGAAGGCTGCCAGCCTAGCCAGATAGAATTTTGTAGATAATTAGGGTCGCTATCAGAACATCGAAGTATTAAAACTTCAAATGTTCTGATATCAAACACTATTCAGCGAATGCTAAGAATAGCAAAGCTGCAGAATAGCAAATTTTTTCCTCAGGAAAAAATTTGGTTGGCCGTTTCTGTGGCTTCGCTATTCTTAGCAGTGTGGTGGAAAGTTACGGGTTGGATTGAGGTAAGTGTGCGATTGTTTGTACGTTAGGGTTAGGGGCGGGTTAAGTGAGTTAGGGTTAGGACACAGGTTAGGCATGTGTGCGTAAGTGACAGACTTTAGGGTTAGGGCTGGCTTAAGTGAGTTAGGGTTAGGGCGCTGGTTAAGTGAGTGCGCGATAGTGACAGACCTTAGGGTTAGGGTTTGGGTTAAGGTAAGTGGATAGATAGTAGTGTATGTTTAGTTTACTGTAGCATTAGATGAAGGAATTTAAGTGTATGTGTGTGGTTGCTGTTTGTTTGATGTGCATGTGTTGTGTGTATGTGTTTCAGAGCAGCAAATTTTTTCCATGGGAAAAAAATTGCTATTCTGAATGTTTGATATTTTCATGTCTAGATGTTTTGGGGCCCGATGAAATAGTGTTCGCTATTTTCATCTTTCGATAACGTGATATAAACGCGATAATTATGTCATCTGTGCATATTAATGTAAACCACAGGCTTGTTGTCTTAAATGGTAAAAATAGTGTTACATGTGGAAATGAAAAAATTTAACAACAGTGCACTCTGCTGACCAAGTAAAGCATGTTGTGACCATTTGATGTAAACAAGGCTCTGGCCAGTCTAGATGAAGAAATTATTGCTATTGTTTTAAGGCCAGAGTTAATGGCCAGAACTTGCATGCATAAATGTCCTTAATGGCTTTGCTTTCTGACCTGGTGTGAGCTTACTAAAGAATGTAGCCTGTTAGCCTGGGAACCCCAGGAAAGAGTGAAAATTATGTAATGTGAACCAGGAGTGTGATTTTTAAAAACAGAGAGAATCAGAAAGCATTAAGCATTTTTGTCTTGACCATCCAACTCATCAGCACTGTCTTGCTCTATATGTAAGTTTATCTTAGACTTGTGTTTTCTCTTAGAAATAGCTAGAAACTAGAAAGATTAGACTAAGTGTTTTTCTGTGATGTCAGAACTGTACTACTGAATTATTTTAAGTATTTCTCTGTGATCTCTGAACTCTTGACTAGCACTCTGTAGTAAAAAGTATTTGTTTTGACTATTTGATATTAAGTATTTTTAAATCCTTTCAATGGTGGCTGTTTTTGTAGAGCTAATTTGACCTCTTTAGAGTACTTGCATGACTTTGGTAAAATTGTACAAAACCACTTCAATAGCTTTAGCCCTGGGCTATGCTACCAATTGGATAATAATATTGCACAGTAATAATTGGACACCCTTTTAAGAGCCTTTGTGTAGCTGATAAATATTAATGTGTGATGGCAGCCAGTATTACCATATAGTCTGAGAAAAAGGGACACAGCTGGAGAACCTGTGCCAGCCTTCTCCAGGAGTGTCTGTGTGGTTGCATAAACTCTTATCAAAATGTTAGTGTGTGTATGTGTGTGTGTGTGTGTGTGTGTGTGTGTGTGTGTGTGTGTGCGTGTGTGTGCGTGTGTGCGTGTGTGCGTGTGTGTGCACGTGTGCGCGTGTGCGTGTGTGCACATGTGTGCATGTGCGTGTGTGTGCGTGTGTGTGTGTGTGTCAGCTACTTGGGCAGGGACACAAAGCACTGGTTGGACAGAGAGGGTGCTGGAGGTTTTAGCTTGCCCACTAGGCTGAGATCTGGACCCTATAACTTTGTCAGTGGGGAGTCTTATTGGGGACATGGAGAGCAATGGAGTGATCAGCCCCGGACTGACTGTGATCTCTGTGTGCTCTTAAGGGAAATTGCACTTTACTGTGTGTATTTGTTATCCTTTCCTCCTATATGAGACACCCCTCACTGGCGTTAGTGGTAAGGATTGAGAATCCTTGAATGCTGTGCCAGGGCTCGGGCATCACATATTAATTGTTTGGCAGTGGTGGGATATCCACACCACATATTAATTGGTTCATAGGTTCATATCTAAGTACTAGGCTATCTGTCCAAGCGATTTTAAGTCCTCTGCAGAAAGGTTGAGCTGTCCATTCTCTGGTTGTATTATATCTCCACTGCCAGTATGACTTTTCTCCTGGTTGCTGTTTTCTGATGCAGCTGGGCAAATACTAATTGGCTTGTAGTGGTGTGGGTAGAGTGAATTCCTGTAGCTGGTGTACAGTGAGCTTTGAAGGTGTTTTGTACTCTAAATCAGCCGTGCAGTGAATACTCAGAGTTCAGATCACAATTGTTTTATTTCTTTTGTTAGCTTAGTTAGTCAGGGTGAGCAGGAAGCATGTCAGCAGAGGAGTATGGAAAGCTGACAAGGAGCCAACTGGCAGAGATGTGCCAGGCTATGGGACTGGTGCATGGAAACCTGACTAAGGCAGACCTGATTGCAGCCTTGGTTACAGCTGCATCAGAAAACAGCAAACTGGAGGACAATCAGACTGGCAGTGGAGATATAATACCCTCGGAGAATGGACAGCTCAACATTTCTGCAGAGGACTTAAAAATCCATCTGGAGCTAAAGAAACTTGAGTTGTAGGCCAGGCGTTTGAAGATAGAAGCAGCTGAGAGACTGTGCAGTCTACAGGCTGAGGAGAATGAGAAACTGCTATGCCTGGAAGCCAAGTAAAAGAAGCGGCAGAGGAAGCATGAGAGGGAAATGCTGACTCTTCGCCAGAGTCATGGAGGTAATGGGGAAGGGAGTAACTGGATCCCAGAAGCACAAAAGGTCAGTAAATTTCTTCCACAGTTTAAAGAGGGGGATACTTTTGGTACCGTACCCAGAGCCTTTGGTCAACACCATACTGTTTGCATATGTTTGAGAGGGTATGCAAACAGTATGGTGTTGACCAAAGGCTCTGGGTACGGTTCCTGACCCCCTTACTCCATGGTAAAGCTGCAACTGTTTTGTCAAAAATGTCTGATGTTGCATGTTTTGATTATACTGCTGTTAAAAATCACTTGTTAGAATTGTTTAAGCTAACACCTGAAATGTATAGGAAAAAGTTTTGTGAGCATAAATGCAAGGCAGATGAAACTGTGTGTGAATAAGTTGCGGAACTGAGCACTTATTTCCATAGGTGGGTGAGTGGATGTCAGGTCACCACTTTTGATGGACTGGCAGACCTTTTGGTGAGGGAAGAAGCCCTTAGCATTTTTCCTGAGGACATGAGGATCTGGTTAGCTGATAGACAATGTGCTACTTCAGATGAGTTAGGGAAGAAGGGAGACCTATACCTGGCAAGCAGGGCAGCCCTGAACAGGAAAGGGACCCCCAGTACTGCTCATGGTTCTAATGAAACCTAGGGTGGGCAGCACAGACTGCCCCAACAGAATTTGCCAGTAGCAGGGGAAGCCACTAGTGCAGGTACATGTCCAGGAGCTAGGGTTAAATGTTTTGAAAGCAACCAATGGGGCCACGTGGCATACAGGTGTTCATGGAGGCAAGGTAGGGAACAAAAGGTGAGGGAGCCAGTAAGTGGGAAAGACAAAATGCCAATAGTAAGTTGTCTTGAGACAACAAGGGTACCAAACTACCATCCTGCAAATGTCCTGATAGGGAAGGATTTGGATGAGGCAGTACCATGTGTTTGTGCAGTTACATGCAGTCAGGCTAGGAGACAAGCATGTGGGTCTGGTAGCCTGGGGAGACCCAGACAGACTGCATACTTGCAGCCAGGACTGGTGAGATGGTTACTTCAGGGAGGGAGCTACCCTGTAGCAGTGAGACTGAAGGTGAGCCACAGCTGCTTGGGGGTACTGATGGTCCCTTGGACAGAGTGACTGCAAAGGTAGAGGTGAGTAGTAGTACTCAGGCTGACAGTGAGGCATCACTGTCAGAGGATGCCAGACATCCTGTGGAAGGAGAGCTGGGAAGGGTTACAAGGAGAGAGTTGAGACAGTCTCAGCTCTGCAACCCTACATTGCAAGGCCTGAGGCAGGTAGCTAGGGAGGCACCTGATTCTCAAGGAAAGGAGAAATCTGTATACTGGGACAAAGGGGTTACTATACGGAGAGTGGACCCCTGAAGGAGGGCTATAAGGTGAGAGAGTACAGCAGTTGGTATTGCCTAGACCCTACCGTCTGGTGCTTCTAGCCATAGCCCATGATATTCCCTTTGCAGGTCATATGGACATAAAACATACAAAGAGGCATAATATGCAGAACTTCTATTGGCCTGTAATTTCCAGAGATGTAACAGGGTACTTCAGGACCTGCGAGCAGTGCCAAAAGGTAGGCAAGGCAGAAGACAAGGTGAGAGCTCCTTTGATGCCTTTGCCTGTGATTGAGGAGCCATTTCAGAGGGTAGGTATGGATATTGTGGGTCTTCTGAGTACCCCAAGTTCCACAGGGAAAAAGTATATCCTGGTGGTAGTGGATTATGCTACATGATACCCTGAGGTGGTGGCTTTGTCCTCCACTGAGGCAGAGAAGGTGGCAAATGCTTTGTTAGAGATTTTCATCAGTGTAGGTTTCCCAAAAGAAATACTGACTGACAGAGGTGCCAATTACATGTCAGACCTGCTGGCTTGTCTGTGGAAGTCCTGTGGGGTGAAGCACCCCTTAACATCCTCAGACTAATGGCCATGTTGATAGGTTAACCTCTACAATCAAGTCCATGCTACAGGTATTTGCAGATCAGTTTAAGAGGGAGTGGGACAAAGATTTTCCCCATCTGTTGTTTGCTTACAGAGAGGTTCCCCATGAATCCACAGGTTTTTCACCCTTTGAGTTGCTCTATATGCATAGTGTGAGGGGACCTCTAGATTTAATTAGAGATGAGTGGGAAGGTGAGTGCAAGTCTCACAATGAGTCTGTTTTGGCACATGTCCTGAACCTCAGAATAAGGCTCAGGGAACTCATGGGCTTGGCCCAGGAGAACCTGGCAGAAGCCCAACAACAGAAAAAGGTGTGGGATGACAGGAATGCTCGAGCTAGAGAGTATGCTGTGGGGCAGCAGGTAATGGTTCTCATTCCTGTCAGACACAAAAAGCTGCAAGCAGCTTGGAAGGGACCCTACAAGATGGTAAGAAAGGTAAGTGATGTTTATTACATGGTGGAACTGCTAGGTAGAAGACAGGGGTCACAAATTGTACCATGTTAACATGATGAAACCTTACCATGATAGGGAGGACCTTGTGCTGAGCATTTGCAGTGGATTGCAGGAGGAGTCTGAGGGAGATCTGGGGACTGATCTCCTTAGTGAGGCTCAGGCTGATACCTCAGTGGAAGGGGTAGCAATGTCCCAGCAGCTATCTCCTACCCAGGCTTGAGAAATCTGAGCAGTGTTGCAGGAATTTGGGGACATGTTCACTGGGAAACCAGGGTGCACCCACCTGGGGCAGCACCAGGCAGATACAGGACTCCAAAGGCCTCTTAGGCAGGCCCCTTATAGAGTGCCTTCAAGAGTCAAACAGACTCTGAGGGAGGAAGTACAGGAGATGTTGGAACTGGGGGTGATTCAAGAGTCCAACAGTCCCTGGGCCTCCCCAGGGGTGCTGGTACCAAAGGAAGGTGGCAGAACCAGGTTCTGTGTGGACTACAGGAAATTAAATAGTCACACAGAGTCAGATGCTTACCCCATGCCTAGGACAGATGACACCCTAAAGCAGCTGAGTGGGGCTAAGTATCTTACCACCATTGATCTTACCAAGGGTTATGGGCAGGTGCCCTTGACTCCTAGTGCTAGAGAGAAGTCAGCCTTTGTGACTCCTTTTGGCTTGTATGAGTTCATAAACATGCCATTTGGGATGAAGAATGCCCCATCAACTTTACAGAGACTGGTAGATCATACCCTAGCAGGACCAGGAGGGTTTACCCTTGCTTACCTAGATGATATTGCAATCTACAGCCATTCCTGGCAAGAGCACATTCAACATGCCAGCGAGGTTCTGGGTAGACTACAGAGGGCAGGGTTGACCAGTAAGCCGAGCAAATGTCAGGTGGGTATGGCAGAGGTCTCCTACCTAGGACATAGAGCGGGAAGTAGTAAGAAAAGGCCAGAACCTGCCAAAGTGGAAGCCATTCAGGCATGGCCTGCACCTGTTACTACAAAGCAGGTGAGGGCATTTTTTGGGACAGCAGGGTACTACAGAAAGTTTGTCCCCAGTTATAGTACCATTGCTGCTCCCCTCACAGACCTGACAAGGAAGAACAGGCCAGATAAGGTAGTATGGACCCCACCATGTCAGCAGACATTCCAGAAGCTTAAAGAAGCTTTGGGAGGGCCCCCTGTGTTGGCCAGTCCAGATTACAGCAAAGAATTTGTTGTGCAGGTGGATGCTTTGAAACATAGGGTGGGGGGCTATACTTAGCCAGATTTCTTCAGAGAGGGAAGAGCACCCAGTAGTTTATCACAGTTGCAGGCTCTAACCCAGGGAGGAATGCTATGCAGCTGTAGACAAGGAATGTCTAGCAATAGTGTGGCATTGCAGAAACTTCAGACTTATCTGTATGGAAGGAAATTCACTATTATGACAGATCACAACCCCCTAACATGGTTAAACAGAGCCAGCCATAAAAATGCCAAGTTGCTAAGATGGAGCCTGGGGTTGCAAGCATATGATATGTCCATGCAGCACTGCAGTGGGATTAGCAATGCCAATGCAGATGGGCTCTCAAGACAGAGAATGGGGTAAGGTACATTCAGATTGACATAACTCCCTCAAGCAGTATTTCTCAAGGGGCACTTGAAAAACTAGCTTGAGCTCTCCGTGTGGGGGGGGGGGTGATATGTGAAGATTGGGTGAAGATAGGTGAAGGCTGCCAGCCTAGCCAGATAGAATTTTGTAGATAATTCTGTCATCTGTACATATTAATGTAAACCACAGGCTTGTTGTCTTCAATGGTAAAAATAGTGTTACATGTGGAACTGAAAAAAATGTAACAACAGTGCACTCTGCTGACCAAGTAAAGCATGTTTTGACCCTTTGATATAAACATGGCTCTGGACGGTCTAGATGAAGCAATTCTTGCTATTGTTTTAAGGAAAGTGTTAATGGCGAGAATTTGCATGCATAAATGTCCTTAATGGCTTTGCTTCCTGACCTGGTGTGAGCTTATTAAAGAATATAGCCTGTTAGCCTGGGAACCCCAGGAAAGTGTGAAGAATGAAGTAATGTGAACCAGGAATGTGATTTTAAAAACAGAGAGAATCAGAGAGCATTAAGCATTTTTGTCTTGACTATCCAACTCATCAGCACTGTCTTGCTCTATATGTAAGTTTATCTTAGACTTGTGTTTTCTCTTAGAAATAGCTAGAAACTAGAAAGATTAGACTAAGTGTTTTTCTGTGATGTCAGAACTGTACTACTGAATTATTTTAAGTATTTCTCTGTGATCTCTGAGCTCTTGACTAGCATTGTGTAGTAAAAAGTATTGTCTTGTGTTTTGACTATTTGTTATTAAATATTTTTAAACCCTTTCAAATGCGCCTGCTTTTGTACAGATAATTTAAGCTCTTTAGAGTACTTGCATACCTTCGGTAAAAGTGTACAAAGCCACTTCAATAGATTTATACTACCAATTAGATAATAATGATGGACATTAATAATTGGACACCCCTTTAAGGGCCTTTGAGTAGCTGATAATTATTAGTGGGTAGTGGCAGCTGATACTACTGTATAGTCTGGGAAAAAGGGGCACAGCTGTAGAACCTGTGCCAGCCTTCCCTAGGAGTGTCTGTGTGGTTGTATAAACTCTCCTCAAAGTGTGTGTGTGTGTGTGTGTGTGTGTGTGTGTGTGTGTGTGTGTGTGTGTGTGTGTGTGTGTGTGTGTGTGTCAGCTACTTGGGCAGGGACATGAAGCACTGGTTGGACAGAGAGGGTGCTGGAGGTTTTAGTTTGCCAACTAGGCTGAGATCTGGACCCTGTAGCTCTGCCAGTGGGGAGTGTTACTGGGGACTTGGAGAGCAAGGGAGCAACCAGCCCCAGGCTGACTGTGATCTCTATGCTCTTAAGGGAAATTGCACTTTACTGTGTGTATTTGTTATCCTTTCCTCCTATATGAGATGCACCTCACTGGTGTTAGTGGTGAGGATTGAGGGTCCTTGATTGCTAGGCCAGGGCATGGGCATCACACAGGATATCAGCAAGATGACGTATAGCATCACAACTGCCATGGTAGTCGTGATACATTGCAGGGAGCACTGCATTCATGACCCTAAGCATCTGTCTGGTGTTGCAGTCAGTATGCACCTGTGCCTCCATGACAGACCATAACATGTGTTTGATGACACCTGCTGTGGCACTTCTGGCAGGGGCTTGATTGGCAGCAATCCTCTGTCAAGCACCCCTGTTGATCTGCCTGTGTGTGACCTCGCCTGTTCTCTGCCTATGGCTGGTGTCTACACTCACACTTGCCATAGTCATCACACTAGCCTGTTCCATGCCACCACTCTTAACCTGTCCATTATGCTTGGCTGCTGGGGACTGGGTATATGTTGGCATACTGACTGTGTGTGGGGACAACATGGGTGAAAGTGGATACCAAACAAATATACAGATTCAGGCAACAACAACCCCTCCTGTGCCTCACTATGACCACCATCATCATGGGAGTCCGCTAAGACACTAACATCAGGTTGTGAGGGAGTGGGACACCAACCCCTGTGTTCATCTGCAAGGGAAACACAACATATGTAAATTAATACCCTGCAGTATTATGTTTGCTGATACACACATACACACACACACACACACACACACACACACACACACACACACACACACACACACACACACACACACACTCACAATCACACTCCTTGTACAGTCTGGCACAGCTGTGACACCTATGGGTACCTTGTGGCAGACCTTATGGTAGTTCTGCCTTCTACAATCCATCTCTTTCACTGCTACTGTAAGGCCCACAACAAAGGGTGACAAATCCTACTGTGTGATGGGCCTACTAGCAGAATGGTAATTGTGGCCAAGACCAAGGCTGTTGCAGTGAGCTATACAATGTCACCAAGTGCATATCTACATACTGTAATAGCTGACTTACTGCTATACAGACCACACACAATGACAAGGTGTAACAATATCTGATGATAACTGATGAAGGGACAAGACTATATGCTATCACTGCAGTACCTACACAGTTCAGACTCACAGGGATTAATTTCAGACAACATTGCTGGACTGTCTGCAATACATACAGGAAACTTGTAAAGTACTAGGTGCATAGCCTCATAAGATGATACCAGGTTATTGGCCCTGATGCCCTCATAAGCATGGCCCAGACTTTTGCCCATGTCCCTTCAAAACCAGCACCTGTTTCCCCTGTCCAGCTGGGACACACATGGGATCCCAGGGGTGTCTCATCCATTTTACATGCATCATCCAGCTTCGTCTTCAAGAAGGCTATACACATACTCTGCTAGACATGGGGATGGAGTGTATTTTACAGACAGTGTATTGTGTGGGACACTACACTATCCCACCAACAAGTATTTAACATGTCACTGACCAGGTGTGGGCCTAGCATGTGTGATGCATGAATGGGGTTTGTCTTACAGATATGCAGAAATGCCATCAAGGCTGGTTTGGAAATGGCCTTGTATGCCAGACACAGGTCACCTATGATTAGTCTGTATGAGACTGAGGACAGGAACAGGGCTTTCAGCATACCTGTATTGGATAGGTGTTACAGACCCTGGATTTGCCTGGTCAGGAACCTCTGTGGTCTCTATAACTGCTGCAGTTGCTTTGCAAGGTACATGCCAAAGGAGCCATTGCACTTGGTAATGCTTATTAGAAAGGTGGAGTACAGGAATGTTGTGGCCTCCTGGTTCCTGGATGACATATCCATATTTGTGAGGTGGGCCATGTAGACAGCCTTCTGTACAATGGTGCCCATACAGTGGGAAACTGTCAGGTTGCTAGCAACCTTGGTGCACAAATCACCTCACACCTGCTTACATGCTCAGTACATTATTACTGTCATAATTAATGTGGATGACATCTGCCACAGCAGGGAGAATGATGCCTTTCTTGGCATTCAGTGTGCAGAAATGCTTTTTGCAGCAGTCATTAGTTGGGTGAGGGCCTTTTGCAGGATGCTCACATCAGTAGGGGAATGTAAGACAGTGGCCAGCTTGCAAGCATCTGTACACCTCGTGAGCAACAAACCACTGCTTTTGTCCTGTATCTCAGATACATATATCTCAAACAGTAGAGGCCCCCAGACTGATCTTTGGGGGTACACCACTTTGGAAGACTCTACTACTAGAGGTGGGTTCTACTACTTTGACCGAGTGGGTATTATCATTGAGCCAGTTAGCTACCCATCTGGTAACATACAGGTTGATGCCTAGCTGTGTAGGCGTATGTATCCTGGCTACTTGGGGGTTATTGTGAGAGAATTGAGCTAGGTGAAGGTAGGCATTGTTTACCATCTTCCCCTCGTCCTTATGTTTGTTGACAACTTCAGAGGGGTTGACCAGGTTTAACAGGCCTTATCTCCCTTTGACAATACCGTGCTGTGTGGGATCAGGAATATTGAGGATGCCAATGTCCCTGTTCATAATGTTCTTGATATTGCCTTCCATGCCCTTGCAGAGCAGGTTAGGTAGGCTGATGTCCATATGATTGGCTAGGTCGGTGGACTGCTCTGCCTTTGTTTATAAGGATGACAGTGGCTGTCCTCTGTGCAGATGGGATGACACTGGTGCTCAGGCTTTGGTTGACTACAGTGCATAATTGATCTGAGAGCTCATGCCTGTGTTCATGTAGGATGCAGCCATGGATGGTATCAGGCCTATGGAGACTTCTGTGTGTTGCCTTTGAGAGGGGATTATGGTATGGACCTGCTTCCTAATGATGAGGGGAGGGGGGCAGGTGCTGTGCATACACATGTGTACCAATGGGGGGACAGGGGGGTGATGTTTACACTTCACCTGTCTATATCCGGTTGCCTATATCTATGCTGTATGTGTATGTGGTGTTATTGACCACCACTACAGAACAGATTTGTATGCTGTCTCTGGGATTCCAGACACATGTGTGGAAGGCCTAGTGATTGGCCGTGGTGGATGTGTCCAATTTGCACTCAAAGGTAGCCTTAGGGTAATTCACCTGTGACCTTATTTGCTTGTGCAGACCAAGGTGACATTGCTTCCAATAAGGCACATGTTCCTTCTTTGCCCTGTCCAGCAATTATTTCCACCTATTATGGTATTTGTGTATTGCTGCTGTCCACCACAGACGTTTGCCCTCCCTTGAGGGAGATGATGTTTTCCTGTTAGGTATTACTGAGTCCATACAGTTACGTAATTGCCCACATAGTATTGTGGTTTGAGCATGAACACTACTGCTAGTTCCAACTGATGGGAAGTTGGCTGTAAAGCTAATTCTACCTGCTCTGAGAAGATTTATAGTAATTTGTGTAAAGTTCATTTTTTTACCCTGACAAGAAGGGAGGAGCAAGGGAGATGGTGACCTGAACAGTGAAGGCTATGTGGTCAGATTTACCAAGGAGAATGAGACTGTAAGAGGGCTACAGTGGCTACTCATGTTGGTTAGGACCAGGTACAGGATATATCCACCTGTCGTAGGAGTGGTGACCAGCTGATCCACTGCATTGCCATTGACAAATCCGAAGAATGTCTGTGCATTGATGTTCAGGTGGCATAAACCATGCACACTCTGGTTGGGTAGTTGAAGTCACCCTGGAGCAGGGTAGACAATTGAATCCTGACAGATTCCAGCAAGTCCCAATAGGTGTTGTTTGTGTCCATAGTCATAGGTTCATAGTTGTGTACTAGGCTATAGGCCCTGGAGCCTATCTAAGCCTAGCCCAAAAAGATTCACTGGCATCTTGCTGCCTGATGTTAGTTCCCAGTGCCCCTATCAAGAAAGGTCACTAAAGTGATCCCCAGGGTGAAGTTTCTGTTGCCCATCCACTCATCAAGATTTCCCTTGAAGAGGGCTAGTGAGGTGCTCTGCTTGACGTGAATGGGAAGTCTGTTCCAGAGCATGAGTAGTCTCTGGGTTAGGAACCTGTCCCTCCAGCATGTTCTGTTTATTGTAGTAATGAGGTTGAGGTCCCTGGAGCATGTGGCATGGAGGGATTGGGATTTCTTCAGATATAGCATATCTAACAGCTCTGAGTCAGACATGGTTTTGTATGCCAAGCAGAGATTGCCTCTAAGTAGCCAATATCAGACAGCGTATAGCTGGAGCTTTTTGAGTCTGTCCATATAGGGCATGTGTTTAAGGCCCAGGATCCTCTTAGTGAGGTATTTTTGTGGCCTTTCCAGTTGTTGTAGGTGTCTAGTGAGATAGATGCCAAATGGGGCATTATATTCTATAATAGGTCTGATGAGGGACAAGTAGAGAGGGACCTCTTTCTTCCTTGATGAAAAATCCTTTGTAATGAGATGTGCCACATAGAATGAATTTCTGACCACAGTGGCAATGTGGTTGTCAAAGGAAAGGTTGCTGTCAACCTGTGTCCCCAGATCTCTTATCACACCTTCATTGTTTAGTGGATTACTGCCCATGTGGTAGTTCATGGGCACCGAGTTTTTCCCAAAGGGAATGACAATGCATTTTTTGGCATTGATCTTAAGGCCATGGTTCTGGCACCAGTCATTGGTCACAGTAAGGCCTTTTTGAAGAATGTCTACATCAGCTGGAGCATCAGTAATGGCTTCCAGTTTGCAATCATCTGTGAACTTGGCCTTCCAAAGTCCCTTTACATTGGCTTGATCTTCAGAGAAGGAGATGCCAAACAGGAAAGGACCCAGGACTGATCCTTGTGGGACTCCACTTGTAACTGTTCGGTAGTCAGATTTGGAATCTGCTACTTTCACAGTGTGGGTTCTATCAGTGAGCCGGTTTGTGACCCACCTTGTAACATGGGGGTTTATGCCTAGTTTAGTGAGTCTATTTATGATTACTGAGTGAGGGATGGTGCTGAAGGCCTTGACAAGATCAAGGTAGGCTGTGTGAACTACTTGCCTTCATCCACAGCTCTGGTGATAGACTTGAAGAAGTCTGTCAGGCTGAGCAGGCATGATCTACCTTTCACAAATCCAAACTGCATGGGGTCCAGAGTTTGGAGATTCCCCATGTCCCTATTTATAAGGTCCATGATGATGTGGTCCATTGCCTTACATATCAGACTAGTCAGGCTAATGGGATGGTAGTTCCCAGGTCTGTAGTCACTCCCCCTTTGTGGTGTGGGATGACCATAGTGGTGCGCCATTCAGTAGGAACAAACCCTGAAGTGAGGCTGTGATTGAACAGGACACTCAGGTGTGGTGCCAGTTCACTTTGTAATTCATGTAGAACATAGCCAGGGATATTGTCAGGTCCCATGGAAGCTGTATTCTTGGCTTTGGACAGTGTGGTTTTAACCTGTGCTGCAGTGATATTAGGAACTTGCATTCCTCTGGTATTGTGATAGGCACTTTAGGGTGAGAAAGGGGGTAAGGTTCGCATTGAACCTATCAGTCAGTATATTGGCAATATTAGTTGGCTCGGTATATGTGTTGCAATTGTACTGTAGTGCAGAGCAGATCTGAGTAGTGCCATGTAGGTTCTTGACATAACTATAAAATGTCTTGTGGTTGTCTTTAGCATCAGCTGTAATTTTGTTTACATAGTTAGCTTTAGAGGATTTGATGAGGGATCTCAGTTTTTTGCTGAGGCTAACAAGGGAGTATTTCCAGTCTTGGGACTTCACCTTTCTCTGTAACAGTTTATTCTGTTGTAGAGTTTGTTTATGGTAGGGGACCACCAGATTGACTTCCTCTTTTTGGAGGAGAGCGTCTTGGTTCTGTTTGGTATGGCCCATTCCATGCAGTTGTGTAAGTGTTCATACAGTGCATTGGTGTATGATTCGGCAGTCATGCACTTATTTTCCATTTGCATGGGCATCATGAAGTTAGCCACCTCTGTTTTTAGAAGCCCAAAGTTAGCTTTGGAGAAGTTTTTCACAGTGGTTTCCTTTACAGGGAGTGAGGGTGGGATGTGGATATCCATGGTGATTAGCTTGTGGTCAGATCTGACCAGTGAGGAGTTGATTACTGGAGTAGAGCAAAGGTTGCCCATGTTAGTAATGACCAGGTCGAGGATGTTATTACCCCTGGTGGGGGTAAGAATGAGTTGGTCCAAGGAGTTGGAATTTATGAATTCCAGAAAATGTTGAGCTAGTGTGTTGCTACATGAGTAATTTTCCCAGTTAATGGAGGGGTAGTTAAAGTCCTCCTGTATAAGTGTATTGGGTTGTACCTTAATATTTTCCAGGGTGTTTAGGAATGTGGAGTGGGAGTCCTGGGACATGATGGGGAATGTATACCAGGCTACAACCTAGATTGCAGTCTTACCCAGTGTTAGTTGTACCTGAAGTATCTCTGATGCGTTATGTTGGGCTACTAGTCTGGTGGTGTGCATATCCTTTATGAATACACCACTGCCTTTAGGATGCAATCAGGTGTGAGGTGATGGTTGGAGGCCTGTAGCTAGCTATGATTTGAGTAGGTGTTTTGTCAACAATTAACTACACTTGGGATATCTCCCATGTGTCATACTGTTTGGCCAGCCTGGAGGTGTGTAGGTGTATGATAATGTTCAATACTCCACCTCTGGTGGCTTTGCAGCCCTCCATTTGGGGTCTAAATGTAAGATGGGATGAGTAACCTGGCAAAGTTAGTGTGCTCTCCACAGCTACAAAGCAGGTGTCAGTGACTGCACAAATGTCAGCATCCTACAGGACATAGTATGCTTGCAGTGACATGGGGTTCATGCTAAGACACCTATCTCCTGGTAGGGCAAGACATCTGCACAATGGCAAACATCACTGGTGGGTAAATGCTGGAAAATAGTGTCACTTTATGAATCTAGTTGAAACACAGTTGCCAGCAAAGACGGTGTCACATTCACAGGTCTCCTCCACAGGATATGACATCGACAATCAAATGTATGCTATTATGTTATGACTTCAGTCTTTGATAGGTTGCCAGTGATGTGTCAGACAATACACAGCTGTATGAGGCATTGACTACAAATATGAGGCAGACATGTGGTCAGTCTGCAAAACTCTGGACAGTTGTCAGGTATGGGCTCAGTATATAACATAAGCTCAAGACACACTTCTGCGCCTGTCGTGTACTATGCACATACCCTATATAAGTCTCTTACATTTGCCAGATGAGCATATGTATCATAGTAGCCTTCACAGGTGACATATGAATATTTACAACATCCCAGGTAGCTGGCCTAGCAGTGTCACACTTAGTATGGAACAACAGACATTCCAATAGTAGTCATACATGAGCTGACCTTTGCTGGGGTGACTCAGGGGCCAGAGATGTGATCCATGTCAATGCAAAGAGGTCAAGCAGGAATGGCCATAGGCGCCAAACAGCAGCTTGTGTGTACAGCAGGTCTTGTTGTGACCTAGTGTTTAACTTTCTGTTTGACATTATTGCATCCCCCTTCTGCATTCCATTACAAGCTTACATGATTGACATACCTGTTAGATTGATGAAGAGTTTCCTCAGAATAATGCAAATGGTTAGGTTTGTGTAGTCACAGTCTGTCTTTGTGTAGATGGGTTCAGACCTGTGTTGCAAAGGCAGCAGCTTGCCTTTTGTAGGTAATGCTCATGAGCAGGTGATGGCCTGTGCACTAATCAGTGTCTCCCACTTTCTACTTGCATCCAGAGCAGCTGTGTTGTCTTTCAATTAGCCAATGCCATAGCAACACAGTGCTATAAATAAGTTCTTGATTTGGGCCTTTCCCCTTTTCTTTGCCTGTGTGGAGGACATTATGGATTTGTGGGGGTTACAGCTTAACAGATGGTAGGAGGAAATACCTCTCAGGACAAGACATGTGGAGACAGCCCAACAATATGGGTGACAATGGTCCAGAATTGGGTACATATTGTAAGTAAGTAAGTACTGCTGTTATACACATAGAGGATTGCTAGATTAACAGCGTTTGTCTGGACATGCATTTTCTGTGTGACTTGACATCTATGTCTGACAGTGATATGTCTGACATACCTCTCAACTGTCCAGATGTTCACAGACCGCCCAGAGGTTTGTCTGCTATGTTTGGTCTGTTCCTCAGACAATTTCTGTTTTTTGAGAAATCTGTACGATAATGTGAGGATTGTAGTCAGTAAATGTTGAAATCCATTAGTGTTTCAGACATCATATCCTTCAGGGGTGCTAAGTTGCAACAAACCCTGTAACACCAGCAACTGTTTCAGTTTGTAACACCATTATGTTAGATATGTCCCTCTTTTTGCCTCCCTGTCCCCCAAGCATGTCATGCTTTGTCCAGATGTCTTGCAGTAAGAGGTTCAGAGGTATGGTATGTCATTATTTAGTGACTGCATTCCTGATATCATCCCAGTGACTTAGCAGACTCCTGGAAGTGGTATGTGGCAGTGGCCATAAACATGGTCCCACACCCAGGACATTCTGTAGAAATCTGTACAGGTGAGAGTTATGTATGTCCGACCATTGTTAGCAGACTTCCAAGATTGTGTAGCAGTGTTGTGTGTAAATGTTTGTTGGGCTGAGTAGGGAGAGTAGCAGATGTGAGTGTCATAGATCCTTTTCTGTCTGACTCTGCGTGAGGCTACAGTTGCTGGTGTTCTATCAGGTATATATGTTTGTAGTGGCAGACAGAGTAATGTCCTCTAACACCTCAGGATTCCCAATAGACTGTGAATTGGGCCAGTATATGTCAGTGCAGTGTGTGACTGGCAATCAGGATATGTTTGTTCAGACAGTTCTTCTACTCTAGAGTTCATTTGGGGTACTGGTATGTTGTGTGACTGTGGTGCAAATGGTTGTGGGTGGACATTTTTACACCAATATCTGCTTTTCCCTACAGTTCCATCCCTGTAGTGCATGATATATTTGGAAATACATGAGTATTTCCCCAGAGCTGGTTTGGCGCAGTGTCATGTTGGTCTTACTGTGGTTCAGAAGGTGCTGGGTGGAATGGTTGGCAGCTCTCACTGTTTTTACTCTTTTATTACATGACTGCAGTCATACCTCTCCACTGTCCACATATCTAGACACAGTCCAGATGCATGTATCATATGTTTGGTGTGTTCCCCATAACAGTTGTGCATTTCTGACAAATCACTGGGATGATGTGAGCATTGACATCAGTAAATGATGACATTCGTTTGTGTTTCAAACCTGGAATCTATCAGGAATTATATGTTAAAGCAAACCATGCTACTCTTGCAGACTTCTACATGTATAACAGCCATATTTCAAAGATGTCTTGCAGTAAGAGGTTGTTTATATATATATATATATATATATATATATATATATATATATATATATATATATATGTACATACACATACACACACACACATATGTGTATATATATATATATATATATATATATATATATATATATATATATATATATATATATATATATATATATATATATATATATATATACACACTCACATATATATATATAAGTATGTAGCTATCTCTCTCTCTCTCTCTATATATCTATATATATATATATATATATATATATATATATATATATATGGGATTGGTACAGATCCCCAAATGCACTTTCCACCAAGCATACTAAACCGAATGTGCATGTGGGGTGCAGGGGGGCTTGCCCCCTGCATATAACTAGGTTTAATGCTGTTTTTTTTTTTTAAACATACATTACCTTAAGCGCTTTTTCGGTGAAAATGGTTTCGCTAAAGCATGTTCGGTGATAATGGATTTGGACATTTGATCTTTCGATCAAAAGTCCTAGATCCACACACACACATATATATATATATATATATATATATATATATATATATATATATATATATATATATATATATATATATACATATTTATGTATATAAGAGTACTATGGATATATATTTTTCCCTTATGTTAACTGACTGTAGTGCATGATATGTTTGTAAAAACATTGCCAATTCCTAAAGTGCAGATGCTGTGGTGGTATGTTGTTATGATTGTAGTGCACTGGGTGCTGGGTTCAAGACTTGGTAGTGATGCTTTTTTTCATTAATGTTAAATGACCATAATACATGATATGTTTGTAAAAGCATTACAAAGCCTCTCAGCTCAGATGGTGTAGTGAACATTGCTGTGATTGTAGTGCATAGTGTCCTGTGTTTGAGACTTGGTAGGGCTGATTACTTTGTTGCTGGCCTGAACAAGGGCTGACAGAGACAGATGGATTAAAGCACTTTTAAGCAGTTGTAAGCATGTTTGCTTGGTTTTGCGCTGAGCTAAATTATGCTAACAGATGGTTAAGTCCTCTTAGCTTCACTTAGCACCGCTTACACCCTCGCTAATTATAATTAAAGAAAAGAAAAAATGGTGATATGAAAGTGGTGAAATGATGGACATTAGGAAAAGCAGCTAGGGATGTGCAGGATGGGTAAAGGAAAGGACCATAGCTCTACATTTCTTCTGCAGCAACAGCTGTGAATAATGTATAGAATATGGAATTCATAGCCTCACACCCCACAGGGAGGGGTGTTGGTGACAGACATTTGTAGACTAACTTGTGGGTAGATTTATTAATTTCACTGTACATGGGGGCAAAATGTAGAGCTACGTATGGGGCAATGATTTTTTGTGGGGACATGCCTTTTTTTTTTTTTTTTTTTTTTTTAGGTGAGAGTGGGATGTTGGGGAAGGCCTATAGGTATGTTTGGGGAGGTAGGTTGGGTAGGATAGCTAGCATTTGCAGACAGACAAGACACACAATACAGCAGACTGGGGTGATGTGTGACACATGATGGGGTAAACACCTTGGATGGGGAGGATGGTTAGGAATCAGAGGCACATGAGCCCCCAAATGGATACAGTGGGACTGAGGTCCCCACCCATGGGCAGTCACCACTGCACCTTCATAGCCCTGAAGCTGGCTGTGCTGGGGCTGGACAAGAGTGGCAGCCTGACCTTCGAGGTGCATCTGGTGCAGCTGCCCACCCAACTTAGAGCAGATGACACTGTGCACCATACCCCGGAGCATTATGTGGGTGAAGGGCTCCTCGCAGCGCCTGTGCCTGGGGGGAATGGGCCCCATCCCCTGAGATGGTACTACCCAAAGGTGGTACAAGATCAGCAGAGGAGGATGTTCTGGGTTGGGTCCCAGACATGCTGAGACCCCGTTGCTATGGCCAGATGGGGTGAGACAGGCCTTCCCAAACATGCTATGGTGTTGTGGTTTTCCTAGATATATTGTTTAGTCATAAACAACACATTTAAAAATTAGTTATAACAGCACGCATCAGTGCACCAATTAACCCAAGCCAACAGATTTGAAACAGTTGCATTGCAAACAGACACATGCATAAATGGAACAACATTAACCATTTTAACAGCATGCCAGTTACATTGGTGGCAACAGGCCACCAACAATGGTATTTGAACAAGGTATTTTAATATGCAACCAATTAAATATATGAACAATAATAGAACACATGTCCCAACAATAGGTTTTGAGAACAACATACCCATAGTATATGAATAATATTTATTGATGCAGATGATGGGTGGGGTGAGAGAAAAAAGTCAATTAACAACTGTATCACCTTCTGTTTTTCACAACAGTACTGCTCAATACTCTATAGGTCTGTCTTCACTTAACATCTACCTATAGCCATTAGCCTGTGGCACATGCATACCTGTTAGACCGTCAACCTTTAATGGTATGGAGCAGACTGGGTGAACTCTGGCTACTTTACTGAAGGAGACTTGTACATGTTAGGGTTACATACTTGACAAAGAAGGGGTACCCTGCAGAGATGCTGTGCGAGTCTGCTACTAGCATAGTTCACTTGTATTCCTATCTGTGTCCAAGTTGATTGGCAGCAGTGACCACTAGCAGTGACAGTGTGACACTTGAGTGGCATGTATCGGGAAGAGGGCAAAGTGTATGTACCTATCCTGTTGACATTTATAGACATGGGTTTGGACAGTGGGACATTTATACACAGTGTATTGTTATACCCTTCAAACAGCTACTACAAACATTTCATTACCTGTAAGACCTGGATAGAAAATATCTGTTGCCACTATCTAACTGTTTCTACAAATATTCAAGATTTCTTGAGTGTATATATGCACATATCTCAGTACCACTCCCTGGATTCAAACTTTGCCTGGGTTTGCTAAAATAAAATACAAGGCTGTTTCTCATCACAGTGAGCCACTGGGGAAACTGCTGTCTCTTGTTTGACTGTTTTCTGCCTAATACTCTGTGGGTTAGACAGTCTGACCTTGTAATGCTGAGATTCTTGCATGGCAGATAGTTTCTGTACTGTGCAGTAATTCTTTGAAATTATATGATCTCGAAAGCAAAGTACCTGTTACACACCCCCTGCATTGCCTCCTATTGGGATGGTTGCTTTCAATGTCCACAGACACTGAAAGCACTTGCAGAGTGCCGTATGGCACTTTGACAATGCAGGGTGTGTGTGACAGTACCTGTCATACATCCTCCTGCATTGCTTCCTATCCGGACTTCCTGCTTTCAGTGTCCATGGAAACTGAAAGTGCTTGCAAAGTGCCATACAGCACTTTGACAATGCAGAGAGTGTGTGTCAGAACCTGTCACACAAACCCTGCATTAATTTCTTGCTTTCCTATATATTTTAGTGTCTGCAGACACTATTTTACTAATTTTATTTGATTTCAGTGTCTACGGACACTTGATCCCATGAGTGCAAGGGGGTGTGTCAGATGTGCGTGCACTACTTAAACACGTCCCCTGCACTCAGTAGTGTTCGTGTCCATTTAGCTTTAGGAGCAGTGCACCTTCATGAATATGCAAGGTGCGCTGCTGTTACAGCTAGGGGTAAATGGACATGGTTCACTCCATGCAGGAATAGCACTACTCTTGCACAGAGTTTATTGAATCCTGAGGTAGTGTTTTCTGGGGAGCATATAGCATTTTCTTAACTCTGATAAGAAGAACTGCTTTGAAGAAGCTGCAAATAGGTTATGTTGGAATATGTAAAATAAAAGTAGATGGATTGTCTGGTAGCCAGTGCCAAATGATTAAACAAGAGAATTAATAAAGAATGTGTGTCATGTCAAATCAAGAGAATTCATAAATAATGCATGTCATGTCACATGAAAAAGCTAATGCTTACATAAGTATCAGTACTCCATTCAGAACATGCAATTGTATGCTGAAAAAGTTTCCACATTGATTTCACCATCTTATTTACAAATAATATCTAATGCTTGCAGGTGATGCATATTTAAAATAGATATAACTATTTTTATTTTGAAATCACATCTCACAGGTTCATTGGTTCCTGTTATACAATATATCAGTTCGGTCACTTGAAGCCTATACCCTGCAGTTCCACTGGTATACCAACTACTTGCTCCCCCTGTCAGTAAGGGATGGCAAGGGTTAGGCCTGGGGTAAATTTGCAGTTTCCCATCCATTTGCCTTAGATAGATTTGAACATAGTGAGGCAAGTGCTTTGCTTTAGAAAAAGTATGTGTTTGGTCCAGAGACGGACAATTTTTTGCAAAAAGCCTTATTTATGTTGCAACAGAGATTATGTTCATTTAATATTGTATTTGTATTACAAATGGTCTTGTGAATTTACATTAGGTCAAGCAAGATTGGCCCAGGGATTCACAAAGGGTTATTTCTGTGCAGGAGCAGTGTAGCCACTCCTGCACTAAATATGGCCGCCGAGGGATTAGGAACGTACAGTTTTGATATGCACGAGTGTGCCGACTCTTTTCCTGCACAGAAACCCATGCAGGATGCTAATCACCTCATTTACTGGTAAAAAACATGCGGTGGTGGTGCTGTGGTAGCATTGTCACCTCACAGTTAGACGTTGCCTGTTCGATTCTCAGTTAGAGCGTCTTCTGTGTGGCGACATGCGTGAATGGGCATTCCTTCATTGAAGGTTGTGCGTTAGACCCGGCAAGCCAGCATGTAAAAATCTACTGCTAATCATTAGCGGACTGGAGTTCCGCTGTGGCGACCCCATAACCGGGAATAGCCGAAAGACACAACAACTGGTAAAAAACATGCTAATGAGATGAAATAGCAATCCAGGAAGTAGGCATGTAATTGTGCAGGAATAGTGTAAGGTGCAGAAATGTATTCAACTATGAGCTGAATGCATTTCTGCAAAAATGAAAACAGAGCCATGACAGCTCCAATAAAAGCATGTACTGTTATCTGTAGGCATGCCTATGACCATTGACATGCAAAACTGTTTAATTTTTATCTCGGCCATTTAAGAATAGGGCAGCACTGCGCAAACAGGATTGTGAGTAAAAAAATGTGAAAAGTCAATTTTAAGGGAAACCTGCATTTTGCCATTATACTGTATGGCAAGCAGAATCAAAACAATGGCAGGGAACAGTGGTTGCTAAGGGGGAAGGCTTTTCTGTAGTGCAGGAACTACAGATTGAGACAGTGGAGTATGTTAATGAAGGGACTTATACTGAATCACAAAATTCTTCTAAGTGTTACACTGCACCTAACCATGTAGGTACCCTAACACCATTGTGTAGGCAGGAGGAGCAACTAACATGAAAAGGGTGTGTGTCATGCTTGCTGTAAGCACATTGGAGCTTGGTTGCTCGGGTTTGTGCTTAGCTAAACACAGCTAAGTGAGGGGGGGTGTCCCAGATAGCTTAGCTGTGCTTAGCTAAGTAGAGAAACAGTAAGCGTGTTCATGTCCAGGGCATGGCCTTTTCTTCTTAGCATTGTTTACACTAGCTAAACAGGTATGCCGTGTAAGCCCCAGGGTTTAAACAGGAAGGATATAGGGAAAAAAATGAAATAGCAGAACAAGGAAAATGCAGTACAAATCAGTAATATGGGATTCTGCAACTCACAATGGGCCATTGAATGGACTCAATAATACAGGTGTCAGGTGGCTGCATAGCTGAAAATGGGAGGAGATGTAACCAAAAAAAAAAAAAGAAATAAAGGGCAACAGCAAAATAAAGGAGAAATGAAGTAGAAATCACTAATATGGGACTCTTGTAACTCACAATGGGCCATGCAAAGAATACAATAATACAGTTGGTAGGTGGCTGCATAGCTGAAAATGGAAGGAGGTGTAAGTAAAAAATAATTTAAAAAGGGCAACAGCAGAATAAAGGCAATCATGCACAAATTACCAGTAATACCTCTAACACTCACAGTGGCCAAATCAAAGCCATGAGTAATATAGCTGGCAGCTGGAATGTATCATAGTCAGCCAATCATATAGGCAGCATCTGCAGTACAACAGTATAAAGTATGGAAACACCTTACAGTCTGTTTTTTTCCCACAAACTCTGCACCATTGGTGTATACATGTGGGGAATTTTAACTAGAAAATGTTAGTGGCTGCCATTGCTTTTATCCATCAGTATGTGCTAGATGCTAATGGTGGAGAGGGGGATAATGCTGACAACCACCACAGACCAAGGAAGAGGAAATGAGTGTTCCGACCCATGGTAACTTACCAGGGGCTACATGATCTGGAGATAGTAGAGTGCAACAGGGTGGACAGAGACATACTTCAGCAAATCATTGAGCTGTGCCGACCTCAACTCAGAGCTAGAACCAACAGAGGGGATCCCATCTCAGTGGATACCAAGGTATGTGTAGCCTTAAGAATCCTAGCTACAGGTACTTTCCAAAGACCTACTGGGGACATTATGGGGGTTTCACAGGCATCTCTATCCAGGGTACTCCACCAGTTCCTGGATGCCATGCTACCACATGCTGGTGAGCACATTTACTTCCCCAACACCTGTAAGGAGAGGACCAGCAATATGCGTCTCTTCCACCATGTAGCAGAATACCCTAAAGTACTGGGTGCCATAGACTGCATGCACATCCACATCAAAGCACCACCTGGTGAACAGGGTAGGGTCTACATAAACCACAAGGGATTCTCCTCCATCAACTGCAAGGTCATGTGCAATCCCCAGGGCAGTATCATGAATGTGTGTGTTGGCAGCCCTGGAAGCTATCACGACTCCCACATCTGGCATTCGTCACAGCTGTACCAGGCATGTGCCAGTGGGGTCATCTCGTATGTCCATCTGGTGGGGGATGCTGGCTATGCACTGGAGCCATGGATGATGACACCCATCAGAAATGCACACCCACCCACACAAAAATGCCATAATGAGGCACATGCACAAACCAGGATCATTATAGAGCATGTGTTTGGGATGCTCATGTCACGGCTCCACTGCTTTGACGTATCTGGTAGAGCCTTGCAGTACTCTCCAGGCACATGTGCACATATGTTCATAGTATGTGCCATGCTACACAATATGATCCTGCAGAAACAGCTGCAGCAGTAATAGTACAGGGAAGAGCCACACACCCACCACCAATGCCAAGGTCCCCACAGGCACAGAGGGACTCACAGGAGGTGGCCCCTGAGCCTGCTCCCCTAGGCAGATGGAGGTGTGTTCAGTATGCTCAGGCCTTGGCAAAGAGGCAATGTGTAGCACACACACTGACACTGTAGGGGCCCCGGGGACTAACACCTCTCTCTGACTCACACACACACAGTAAAATGGATGAAACACATATCACATTACTTGTAACTTACCATGTTTAGGCAGTGTACTGTGTGCATCCAACATAGACGGCCCTCAAGCACTGTCCTCACAACTGCCGCAAGCACAAGGTATGTCAGTCTTCTTAACAATAAATGAATGGAGTAGTATGTTCTGCTAGCATATCTATGGTAATGCTGCATGCATGCAAGGGAATAGGGTGGCCTCGTGGGATAGCAGTATACAACTGACAGCTATGTGGGACACCAGGAAATGTCTGGCCAAAACTAGCCTCCACACACTATGCAGTAGTACCAAAGGTGACAAATCCCACTGTAGTATATGTGTGGGGACAACTAAATGGGGGGGGGGGTCATAAGTTACAGGCATGGATGTCAGGGTGAGGGTCCCATAACTACCCCTCACATCAGCACAGCAAGTCAGCTGTAGAAAACCACAGAGAAATGTCTGGTAAAGGCACACAAATGGCAGAAATGTTGCATTAACCCCCTACAGGCTCACACAGTGATAGCACAGCAGGACCTGCAGTTGCAGTAAGGCTTTGACGGGTAAGAAGTCTGAAACTCAAATGTATGCCAGTACACTCTGATCTGGGCTCTTTACTGATATGCCTCTAGTCCCCAAGACAGGGGACAATAGTATGGTAAATGGAACCAAAATGTAAAGCAAATATCAGCACAGTCTGTGCAAATGTGTACAGTTGACAGGTGTGCCCCCCATATACCCACATAAATGCAGTAACATGTATGTTTGCAGGGAAATAGCAGCATAGAAAACATTGGCAAGGCTGTACCAATACACATGAAAACATGTTGCCTGTCTACAATATGCAGGGGTCATGAGCTATGTGTATGTTTGGTTAATACTGTCTGGATCTGGCCAGCACGTTCTCCTGGCAGTTGTCTCATACTGCCCTAAGTACAGTGCTTCCTTTCAAAGGGCCATGTGCAGATAACTGCATTGCCAACTATTATGCATGACATTGACACCCACTACACTGCCACTGACATACCTGGAAGTCACAGAGCTATGTGGAATATACTACACATATTAGTGATATCATGAAGGATGTGTGGCAGAGGTGCCAAGGCTTTTATGAATATAAGTGCTTTGTGGTACTGTTGCCAGTGGTCATTCTCAATAATCCTTTTTCCTTATGTTTGCTTTTAGAAATAATGGACATGCCTGCACAGTTGTATGCACTCTGTACCACACCCATAACTCCCAACCTCTGACAGCAAGATGTCTGGACAAGGGCAAATATAAAAGTGGAACAAAGGCACAGTGATAGGCATGTGTTGTAAATATCACCTTACAGACTGAGAAAGTTGATAGGGTGAGGGGTTTGCAGTAGAGAGAACTGTCTTAAGGTTATATATTCTGAAACAGTAATGTCTGTATTATTTTTTAACATCACACTTCAATTATATGTGACTAACTTGCCATAAAAACACAAGTTTACGTAGAAAGGATGAAACCTCTAGCCAAACACATGGACAACATGCCAAAAAATTTACATGTCAAGAGTTATGCACACACAAGGATATGACATATCAGGTTATAAAGATACCACACAAGCAGGAGATCTCCAGCCAGTATATCACCAGTTTGCTGGACTGTTTATACAGCCATGTGTCATTACTACACTGGCTGTAGCCACACCTCACAAATGGCCTTGTTGGGCAAGACTTTACATAGCTGCCCTCATAATATTGGTCTATGCATCATACAACTAGTATTCCTCTGGTAAAGCACTGTGATGATCTGAGGATGTATGACACTAGGTAATGACACAATACATTGCAGTTTCTGACTACAGATGTGTCAGAAAATGTCTGCTAAACAAAACAAGTAGCTGGAGGAAAGCCCTGTGTACTCCTGAGAGGTATGGCTGTAGCACACAAAACCCTGGACAGGAGTACACATATCTCTGGAATGGAGTCCCACTCTAACTATAGAAGGTCAGACTGAACATGGTCCTACACTTAGAGAATCAAGGGACATGTTTGAACCCACATCGGAATATATGACTGTATTGTGTATATATGTCCATGCATACAGACAGCTATGTATACCTCAACTGTCCCCACACACACACACATTAGACAGGATTACCCTCAGCTAGCTGTAGGTGTCTCATATGTGAGATATCTGCATCTGTTGTGTGAAATACACACACACACACACACACACACACACATATATAAATATATATATATATATATATATATAGGCAACAGATAATATCATATGTCAAGCATACACACACATAGATGTGGGGAACTGAGAGGCAGACAGTGATACAGAGACATAGGGGATACAGACAAAGTGAGTCACACACATGGATACCCTGAATGGCATACAGTGATGTCCTGTTGTGGACAGTGGCATACCAGTTGTAAACAGTTGCATGTGCCAGCATAAAAGGTGTGCCCCATTGTGTACTGCCTGTTTGTGTGTGTGTGTGTGTGTGTGTGTGTGTGTGTGTGTGTGTGTGTGTGTGTGTGTGTGTGAGTGTCATGGTTCTGTTGGGTATGGCTAGTTCCATGCATTGATGTACATGTTTGTACAGTGCATTTGTGTATGATTCAGCAGTCATGCAGGTATTTTCCATTGGCATGGGTGCTATGAAGCTAGCTACCTCTGCTTTTAGGAGTCCAAAGTCAGCTTTGGAAAAGTTTTTCAAGGTAGTTACGTTTGTGGGGTGTGTGGGTGAGATATAGATTTCCATGGCAATTAATTTATGGTTAGATCTGACCAGGTAGTGATTGATTACTGTTGTCAAGCAATGGTCCCATATGTTAGTCATCAACACAGGTCAAGGATGTTGCTTCCTCTTCTGGGTGTCAGAATGAGCTGATCCAGGGCATTTGAACTGATGAATTCCAGGAAGCATTGGGCCAGTGTATTGGTGCTTGAGTATTTTTCTCAGCTGATGGAGGGGAAGTTGAACTCTCCAAGAATCAGACCGTTGGGTTGGACCTTGATAGATTCCAGGGTGTTGAGGAATGTGGACTGAGAGTCTAAGGACATGGATTGGGACATATAGCAGGCTATGACCTGGATTGCACTATTACAATGTCTGCAGTACCTGAAGTATCTCTGATGCATTATGCTGGGATACTACTCTCGAGGTGTGCATATCCATTATTAATGTTTTGGGGATGACAGGTGTGGAATGAGTTATAACCTGGTAGTGCAGAGGTGCTGTCTGCTGCTGTAAACCAGGTCTCTGTTATAGCACAAATGTCAATGTTCTCCATTTTGAGGAGTGTTTTGCGTAGGTGCATCTCAAGATGTAGATGTCTAGTGTTGAGTAGCATGACCCTCAGATTGCATATATGTATAGTGGTTTTTATCCAATAAATTTGTTCGATGAATTTCACCTACTGGATTTTCATTTACCTTCTTTCTGCTGTGGACTACATTTTTTGGTTTCTTGGCTTCAGTTGGTCGTTTGTGTTCACTTTATATGTATAGTTGTTACAGTGGTATTTTGATTTGGAACGCCACCTTAAAAGGCACTATATGGGTGGCAAAACACTTAGCCAGTACCTGGAAACCCAGGGGTGACAGATGCAGGCCATCTCTGGCAAGCCATCGCAATGTGTTAATCATGTCATCCCAAGCAGGCAGATATTTATTCCATGAGAGTGACACCAGACACTTAAGCCAATTGTTGAAGTCAATCATTTGTTGTTTGTACTGCGGTATCATTCTGGGTGACAGTAGTATACTGCTCAGGGCTACTGTCATACCTGTATGGCCCACATAATCTGAGAACTCCACCATGTCTCTTTTCATGTAGTCCAGGGAGGTGCGCCTCAGGTCATTCACACACACATAGACAATGACAGAGTGATACTTGCAGTTGTTGTGGAGTGACCTGACTGGGTGTGTTATGTGTTGAATTCTGGCACCTGATAGACATCTATTACCTCCTCCATGTTCAACCTAGTGAGTGGGACATCTGTGTGCCTCACTATTGAGTCACCTATGATTACTGTATTAGGCAAGGTGGTTAGCCTTAGGGGCTTAGGTTGGGGAGCACACTGTAGATGAGGTATATGTCCTGTGGTTTGTGCTGTGTTGTGGCAGTTGAGTGGGTGTCTGTCTTGGTGGTCTCTGCTGTTTGGGTAAATCTCTATTGCATGCCTCTGTGAAGGTGGGTGTGTGTTTTTTGTTTGTATGTCAAAGCTGTGATAGTGGGTGGTTTAGAGGGTTATGTGTTCCATGTGGTGTGTTGCAGGTGTTGACCCTTCTCCTCTTGACCAGCTAGTCCAGTCTTTGGGCAAAAGCACAGAAAACTGCACTTTAATCATGTCAGGAGGGGGTGGTCATTACTACTAAGTACTGGAGCTAATTCCATGAGGAATGACTACTGCTGATGGCTCTCAGGTGTGCCTAAATAATTGATACAAAAACCTGTTGAAGTGCAATGATATTAGGCTATCTGAAGTGCAGGAGAGAAAGAACTGGCAAGATCTAAGGGGAAAACCGAAGGCAGTCATTCTGGCACCTGTAATAGTTTATCACAGCTGTGCAGTTATCAGCACCTTTGGCCAGTTATCAGCCCAGTAAGCTCTGTAGTGCATATGATAACTCCAGAGCACTATAGTACAAATAACTAGATAGGAAGGGGGTTCTAATCTCAGTATTGGCAAGTGTGTGTGTCTGTGTGTGTGTGTGTGTGTGTGTGTGTGTGTGTGTGTGTGTGTGTGTGTGTGTGTGTGTGGGAATGATATACTGTGAGGGTTATACCACTTTGAGTTGTGTACCTTCCGGTAAACTTCCCATCACCCTACTTTACTAGGCCTGCCAATGTCATTCACCTTAGAAGTACGTTGGAACTAGGTGAAGTCATGTAAGCTCTGTGGTGCATCTCATAACTGTGTAACACTATAGTAGAAATAACTAGATAGATAGGGTTCTAATCTCAATATGGGCAAGTATCTGTGAAAATCATATACTGCATGGGTTATACCATTTTGAGTTGTGTACCACCATGTAAACTTCCCATCATCCTACTTTACTAGGCCTGCCGATGTCATTTACCTTAGAAGTAAGTTGGGACTAGATAAATCATATAAGCTCCATGGCACATCTGAGAATTGCGTAACACTATGGTAGAAATAACTAGATCGGTAGCGGTTCTAATCTCAATACTGACAAGTGTTTGTGTGAGAATCATATACTGCATGGGTTATACCATTTTGAGTTGTGTACCACCTTCTAAACTTCTCATCAGCCTACTTTACTAGGCTGCTGATGTCATTCAGCTTAGGCATACATTGGGACTAGGTGAAATTATGTAAGCTCCGTGGCATGTCTGATAACTGTGAAACACTCTAGTAGTAATAACTAGATAGGTAGAAGTTCTAAATTCAATACCGGCAAGTGTGTATGTGTGCGTGTCTTTCTGTGAAGATCACATCCTGTTAGGCTGATACCATTTTGATGTGTGTACCATCCAAGCCTGTTTATCACTTCCCAATGGCATTACTTTATATATCGTGGTAACGGCATCTGCCTCACATGCAGCATGTTACACCATTGTGCAGACCATATCAGTCATCTATACAGATGTCTATAGTATATCCAGATGTTTGCAACCTATATGTGGTCTGTGTCCCTTAATAATGCCCATGTATGTGATATTGTTGCCAAATCAGCCACAGTAAGTGTAGTGACACACATGCCAGCATCAGGTATCATACCTGACTGAAATATCATGCTGATACAATGTCTGCTACACTATCACTTGTCCAGGCTTGTAAGACCAATACATGACTCCACATCCTATTTCCAGTGGGTTATCTCACCATCCATGAAGGCATTCAGAACATTACATGTTGTAAGAGGTAGCGTGTTATGTTCTATCCATATAATCTATGTGGAGCATGGCATGTATATGTAGTAGTACAGTACATCAAGGTGGAAATGTAGGTTTACTAATCTGCTATTGCAAACTGTGTTTGTGTTACTGTGTGGACATCTCCTGTGTCAGTCCTTACTGTGTGTATGCAAAGGATATGCCAATTTGTTTCCCCTGTTTCACCAGGTGAACTCAGGAATACATACCACAAACCTGTCATACTCAGTATCATGCATGCCCTCATCAACTGCATCAGGGTTGAGTGTATGGGAAAGAAATGGCGGGGCCAACAGGTGTTGACAGGTGAATCTGTTGCAGTTAATGTAATGACTACACTTGTGAGGAACCTGCTGAAAGTACTGCAGTGACCTGTTCTGTATGTATGAGCCTGTGGTACTACACAACACTGAGCTGACATGTCTGAATGCTACCTGTCTGTGACAAGAGGTATGTATGCAAGGTCACAGACACTGTTGCATGCTTATACACCTGGTACATGTACATATAAAGCTGTACCTTGTCTATGACACAGTTGGTGAATTCCCATTTTGCCATATTCCCTCTTGGGAATGTCTACAGGGCCACAGCCTGCAGACATACAGAAACCTGGAACACAAACAGAATGCAGCATGTCAGACTACATTCAGTCAGTGGTACTAACAGCAATAATGCATCCTGGCTAATAAGATACACACACCTGTATGTGTACCCATAACAAATGCAAGCAGACAGCACCTTACATAGCATTACATAGCTACACTGTACTATATTCACCTTGTGCATCATACCCATATTAGCATGTCCCTGCATCATGGTATGGATGACAGGGATGTGGCACAGGTATGATCATATGTACAGGGTGTGGTGTGGGTTTGTTAGAAGCCTAGGTTGGGCCATATGGTTGACATCATGTGTGTGTTTTTGGAGGGGTATTCAATAGATGGGCTGTGCAGAGGTGCTGTGTGTGTCTGGAGGTGACCTGCCTGTGATACAGATGTGTGTGTGTGTGTGTGTGTGTGTGTGTGTGTGTGTGTGTGTGTGTGTGTATGTATGCACACAGTCACACCATGTGGCTGTCCTACACAGAGGTATGTTGGACAGTGGTGGACTGTACATGGCAGGATGTCCAGTTCATCATCTCGGGCCAAGGACACGGGAACTGGTGTTGCCAGGGGTATCACTGGCACCACCAGTCCCAAGGCTAGATGCAGTACTGCTTCTTGATGGTGACTACTGTCTGCTGGATCCATGCCCCTGCCAAGACCGGACAGGACCACATGCCCATGGCCTGCTCCTGTGTGATGTGGACAGCAGCCCCCCTTTGGTAGTGCTGGTGTCACTGCCACTACAGGAGTGTAAAGGTGCATGGCCTCGTAGACTCTCAGCTGTTGTTGGTGCTGACCTATGTCCATATGGCTGATGCCCATCTCCCTCCACACACTCTAGCACAGACATGCCATGGTTGAGGATTGCCAAGGTCTCACTCCACCATCTATTCATGTCCTTAGTGTTTTGATGTGTGGCTTCAACAAGGTCATGTATGTTGCCATGTAAATCAGGAAGAGTTGCATCCATCACCCTGAGTATTTGTCTGGTGTGACATTCAGTACGTGCCTGTACATCCATCACAGCCTGAAACATGTGTCTGGTGACTCCTGCTGTGACACGTGTGACAGCAACTTGATGAGCAGTGGTCTTCCTACTAGCACCCCTGTCCATCTGCCTGTGTGGAACCTCGCCTGCCCTCTGGCTATGGCCAGTGTCTACACTCACACCTGCCATAGTCCCCACATTAGCCTGTTCAATGCCACCACCTGCTAACTGTCCATCATCTGTGGCCACTGGTGATGGGGTATGTGTGGGTATTGTCACTGTGTGTGGGGATGGTGTGGACAAGAGTCGGATGCTAACCAATGGCACAGATTCAGTCCCTGACAACTCCAACTGTACCTCACTACTCCTATCATCACTGTCAGAGTCTGCAGAAACAATGACATCAATTTTCAAGTGGGAGGGACCCCGAACTCCATCACTGCATTTTGAGCTTGGCTGGTACACATACACACACATGCACACACACACACACATATGCATACACACACACACACACACACACACACACACACACACACACACACACACACACACATGCACACGCACACACACACACACACACACACACACACACACACACACACACACATACACACACACACACACACACACACACACACACACACACACACACACACACACACACACACACACACACACACACACACACACACACACACACACACACACACACACACACACACACACACACACACACAGGTGAGGTGACATAAATCTGTTACACAGACTACACATTACCCAAATGGTGACATGCATGCACATGGCCCTCAACATCATGCATTACAGCCAGTTTTACTACATGTAACTAACAATATAGAGCTCTGGGATACGTGAGTAGTGTTAGTAGGCGATGGCCCTTCCCCAGCACAGACTGCACCCATGTACACATCATTGCTGTTCACCTGTATAGCACAGTGGAAAGTACTACAGAACATACCTCACAACTGTACAGATCCTCTCAGGATGTGTAGATGTCTGGCTCACATGTTTGCTCTGATTCTCATAACCCCTGTGTTTCTCTGATACATAAATGGGATGATCTGAAGAGTGACATCACTGATTAATGACATACATTTGAGTGTCAGAAATCCAAACCAGCAGTAAATGCATGGTCACACAATTCCTGTTACACAACCAACCTTCTAAGCTTACAGTGGATATGATAAGTGTACAACCCTGTTAACATGCCATGTTTGTGTGCTATATAAGATGAGACCACAATAATGCATTCAAATATGTTACCCACCTTTCATGTGACATATGACCTGTGCAATCCAATCAATAAAAAAATGTGTTATGTATAAAATATAATGACTGCAATATGTACAATAGGGTGGTAGCATAAGTGTGCACACCCTTAAAATGATACTTTGTTGAAGCACCTTGTAAGTGACTTACAGCATTCACTCTTCTTGGGAAGGTGTCTATCAGCATGGCACATCTTGACTTGGAATTATTTAGCCACTCTTCCTTGCAAAGATCACCTAACTCTGTCAGATTGCAAGGGCAGCTTATGTGCACAGCCCTCGTCAGCTCACACTGGGGTTTCTCCATCTGGTGTAGGTCTAGCCTCTGGGTGGGCCAATCCATAACCATTCAAGTGGAGCCATGTTAGGTAGCTTTGGATGTATGCTTCAGGTCTTTGTCATGTTGAAAGCTGAAACCCCTCCACATCCTCAGCGTTCTTGCAGATGCCTGATGGATTTGGGCCAGACGTGAGTGCTATTTGGAACTGATCAGAATCCCCACCACTGTGACTACAGGCCCAGTTCTGGCTTTGCAACAGCATCCCCACAGCAGGTCACTGCCACCAGCATGATTCACCACAGGGATGTTGGTCTTCAGGTTAAGAGAGGTGTTGCTTGTGCACCACCACACATTTTGGTATTGTGGCTCTAAGGTCAATCCATAGTCTCATTACACCATAACACATTTTACATATACCTTTGGGAGACTTGAGGTGCTGTATTGCAAACTGTATCCACCCCTGGATGTTTTTTGGTGTGGGGAAAAGCTTCCATCTTCTGACCCTACCTCATAGGCCAGACGTATGCAGAATACAGGAGAGTGTTCTCACAGGTAATGCACAACACAAGTACTTGCAAGAGATTCCTGAAACTCCTTCACTGTTGCTGTATGTCTCCTGGCAGTCTCCCTGACCAGTTTTTGACATGTCTTGTCATCATTTTTGGAGGTATGTCAAATTCTTTTCAACAGCACTGTTGTCCCATATTCAATCCACATTTTGATGACTGTCTCCACTGTGTTCCATGGTGTATGCAATGCTGTGGTAATGTTGTCGTACCCTACTCCTGACTGATACCTGTCAAATATGAGATCCCTTTGCTGCTTTTTAAGCTGTCTGCAAGCCATGACTGTTGCTGTTGCAGGCAACTGAGTAAATGTCATGAATAATCTACTTGGACAGCAGTCTGTTATTTGGTGTTACTCGGAGTGTTTTTACTTGATGGCAGGTGTGTACCCAAGCAGCCTGAATGCTGTCAGTAAATCACAAGCTGCTGCAATAAAATATTACTTTAAGGGTGTGCACACATATGCATCCAGCTTATTGTAAGGTTTGTATGCTCCATATTTGGTGCCCAACAGATTGATTGGTTTTACAAGTGAATTTTTCATGTTATAGGTCACATTATTGGTTGGAAAAAGTGTGGATTGACATACTGTGGTCTCAACTTGTATATATCACAAACTCCTGGCATCTTCACAGTGGTGCGTACACTGTTTATATCCACTGTATAAGTGTAATGTTTCACACACGTCCCTACCTTAGGCCATTTGTCCCCCATTTTGTTGGTCTCTGTTTAGAAGTCTTGCACTGACAGGTTGTGAGGTATGCTACAGGAATGTTACATTGTCTTCAGATAAGCCCCTGTGGTGACCACTGTGATGTAATGCACAAGTGAACATGCACATAAAGCAATATGGCTATGAGTGACAGTTGCGTGCATGGTACATTTCATGGCCTTCACATACCTGAGGTATTGGCAAACCACTTAAGACCAAAGGCTGATGTAGTGATAAACCTGAAGTTAGAAAATAAAAGCTGAATAACAGAAAAATTCAAACTCCAAGAACGTCAGCACTTTATTACAGCAAAGCTTTCAGATATAAATCCTTCTTCAGTGCAGCCATCATTGCACTGAAGAAGGATTTATATCCAAAAGCTTTTCTGTAATAAAGTATTGACGTTCCTGGAGATGGAATTTTTCTGGTGTTGGCAAACCACAACAGAACAATTACATACTCACCAGCTTCAGTCTGCGGTCCCACATGTAGATTGGAGGGACCTAGGTAGTTGTGGGAGAGAAGTATTGTCAGCAGACTCACATGTGGCATTGGAACAGGATGGAAGCACATGTCTGCACATTTACAGTATAACCCCAATATTACACAATTTGCTGTCCTTAACCATAGAGGTGCACTTATGTGCATTAGAAAATCCCATCCACAACTGCAATCTGACATGACACGTGCATGTAGATACTCTACAAGTATAAGTATGTCTGCTACAATAGTCTAGTAATCTCCACTGGGGACTTACCTGTATGCTCCTCATCCATTGTCTGGGTGCCACCCACCTCCAGCATGTGGGGGGTCTGTACCCTGATGCTCTACTGGGATGGGTGCCCTAAGGTTGCCGAGGAGCTACTCAGTTGCAGTCAGTGGAGGCTGCACGGCTTGGCCCCCCACTTGTGACTGTGTGGTATGATGTCATTTGCACAATGCCGGACCTGCTCATATGAACGTGTTTGCAGGCCAACATCATTTACCATGTGGACAAGGTCATCCCAGAGGCCAGTCCTCTCCCACAGATGTTGCTGGCTCCAACCAAACATGAAGGCATGGTTCTGTAGTATGGCTTCTATGATTATATTTGTCACAGCTGCTGAGAAAGTTGACCTTTGCTAATGCAACATTGCACCTGGAAGACATAAAAAGGGAAACACATCACAGGACCTCATACATTTGGCAACAGTATGTACGGAACCTGCACATCTACACTGAATACCAGTAGCCACCACTCACAATCACACCACACCCCTGTAATCTATCAGCACTGTATCAGCTTGCATTATACTCCTGGTCCTGATGTGTCATATTCCCGCCAATGAGGGCTAGTTAATTTTATAGTCCTCTATTCCTCATTCATGTCTGTGTAGAGGGATGACATTGACCATTTTCCATGTGGATGGGTTGTGGATGGTGCTGAGGCTTGGTGTGAAATGGAGCTATGAGCACATGTCTGAGTTCATGTAGGATGCGGACACAGATGTTATCAGGTCCCATGGATACTTATGTTTGTTGCCTTTCAGTAGGCAATATGTACCTAATCACTGGTGATGGGGAGGGGTGTGGATGCTGTGCATATCCACCTATAGTGATGCTGAGCCAGAGGATAATGTTTGCCCTAAACCTATCTGTAGCAGGTTGGCTATAGCTAAGTTGTGTGTGTATGTGGTCTCATTGACCAGCATTACAGGGTTAGTTGGTTTGTTGCCTCTGAGATTGCAGACATATGTGAAGATGGCATTGTGATTGGCCTTGGTTGATGTGTCCAATTTGTACTTATAGTTAGCCTTACAGTACTCCACCTGCAACCTTATATGCTTAATCAGACAAAGGCTGACTTGATGCCAAGTTGATGCCTGCTCCTAATTTGCCCTGTACAGCCAATATAGGAACCAAGTCTGTGGTTTGTGTATTGCTGCTGTCCAGGAAAGAGAATTACTCTACTTTGGTGGAGGCTGGTTTTGCAAGTAAGGTATTGCTGAGTCCATACAGCTATGTTAATGTTCATATAGCTTTTTGTAGTAGGCATGGACACACAGTTGGACACCTCTCCAATTTTAAACAGATAATCAAGCTTATTGTAGTACCCATGGCTGTGTCAGGGCAATGCAATGACCAGTAGCTGTAGAAATGTCACTCTGTTGGATGCACAGTAACAAAGATTAGATATGTGGACAACATGTACAGCTTATTTAACTACATTTTGCATCCCATGTCTGTTGTTATGAGGCGGCCAGATACACCTATTCATACTGACATGTGCTCAGGTAATACCTGATATACATTTCTGTTCTATGTCAAAGTGGCACACTGTATTCACACTCTTGCTGCCCAGTCATCCCTCTCAACTCGTTAGAGCAGGACATCTGGAGGACACCACATATACATGGAGGATAATGGGACAAATTAGAGACACTGTCTTAATATTGCTGTAACACACTTGAGTCATTCGATAGCACAGTAGCCTTTGCATTGACAGACATACACTGGAGGATGCCCAATACTCAAATGGCAGGAAGAGAGGAGAAAGGCTAGGAGTGTGGTAGTGAGGGTAAGAACTTTTAATGTTGGCAGTATGACTGGTATAGGGACAGAGCGCTGATATGATGGCCAGAGGAAGGTTGATATATTGTGTATGCAAGAGACCAGATGGAAGGGGAATACAGCTAAGTGTATTGGAGGCAGGTCACAATTGTGTTATTAGGGTGTGGATGGGAGGGGAAAGGGGCTAGGAATTATCCTGAAGGAACAGTATGCCAAGAGTGTTTTTGGAGGATGACATGAGTGTCTAATAGAGTGATGTTTATGAATCTGGAAATTTATGGTGTAATGATGAACGTTGTTAGTGCATATGCTACGCAAGTTGGTTGTGCAATGGATGAGAAAGAGAAATGTGAAGTCAGTTGGATGACTTGGTGATGACTGTATCCAAGGGTGAGAGACTGGTGATTGCAGCAGATTTCAATGACCATGCTGGTGAAGGGAACAGAGGGGATGAGGAAGGGATGGGTATGTATGGTCTTAAGCAAAGGAATGCAGACAGTGAGATGGTAGTGGATTTTACAAAAAGGATGTTCATGGCTGTATTAAATACATACTACTGCAAGAGAGAGGAGCATAGGGTGACATACAAGAGTGGAGGGAGATGCACACAAGTAATATATATCTAATGTAAGAGGGCTGGTTTGAAGGAGATTGGAGACTGTAAAGTGGTGACAGGGGAAAGTGTAGTTAGGTAGCAGAGACTGTTGGTCTGCAAGATGATGTTGATGATCTATAAGAGGAGTGGGAGGGCAGCACCAAGGATCAATTGGTGGGAACTGGAAAAGGGTGACTATAAGATGGAGTTCAGGGAAGAGTTAAGACAGGCACTGGGTGGCAGTGATGATTTATCAAATATCTGGGTAAGTACAGCAGTGCTAGTAAGGAAGATGGCTAAAAAGGTGCTTGGTGTGACATATGGATGGAGGAAGGAGTACAAGAACACCTAGTGGTGGACTGAAGAAGTACAGGACATTATAGAGAGAATGAGGTTGGGGATGAAGGAGTGGGATTGTCAGAGAGATGAGGAAAGTAGACAGGAGTATAAGGAGATGAGGTGCATGGCAAAGAGAGAGGTGGCAAAGGCTAAGTATGAGGCATATGAAGACTTGTATGACAGGTTGGACACTAAGGAGGGATGAAAGGACTTGTACTTATTGGCTAGACAGACAGACTGAGGTAGGAAAGATGTGCAGCAGATAAGGGTGATAAAGGATGGGGTAATGTACTCACAAGCAAGGATAGTATGTTGAGCAGATGAACAGAGTATTTTGAGAGGCTGATGAATGAAGAGAATGAGAGAGAGATGGTTGGATGATGTGAGTATGGTGAATCAGGAAGTGCAACAGCTTACCAAGGAGGAAGTAAGAATAGCTATGAAGAGGAAGAATACTAGAAAGCCCTTGGTCCACATGACATCCCTGTGTTAGCATGGAGGTGTTTAGGGGAAATGCCAGTGGTGTTTTTAACCAGATTGTTTAATGATACCTTGGAAAGTGAGAGGTTGCATGTGGAGTGGAGAGAACGTGTCTGTGTACCATGTTAAGAATAAGGTTGATGTGCAGAGCTGTAGTAACTACAGAGGGATAACAATCAGTCACAGCAGGAAGTCATGGGAAAGAGTAGTGAATGCTAGGTTAAGGAGGGAGGGGGTGACTAGTAGTCAGCAGTATGTTTTCTTGCTAGGAAAGAGCACTACAGATGTGATGTTTTCTCTGACCGTGTTGATGGAGTAGTACAGAGAAGGTCAGGAGTTACTTTGTGTCTTTCTGGATGTAAAGAAAGCATATGACAGGGTGCCTAGAGAGGAGTTGGGGTATTATATGTGAAGTCATAAGTGGCAGAGATATATGTAAGACTGGTACAAGATATGTACAAGGGCAGTGTGACAGTGGTGAAGTCAGCAGTGGGAGTGACAGATGCATTTAAAGTGGAGGTGGGATGACATCAGGGATAAGCTGTGAGCCCTTTCTTATTTGCAATGGTGATGGACAGGTTGACAGACAAGATCATACAGGAGTCCCCATTGACTATGATGTTTGCAGATAACATCGAGATCTGTACTGAGACTAGGGTACAGATTTAGGAGACCCTGTAGAGGTGGAGATATGCTCTAGAGAGGAGAGGAATGAAGCAGCAGGACTAAGACAGAATATCTGTGTGTAAATGAGAGGAATGGAAGCAGAATGTTAAGAATGCAAAGAGTAGAGTTGGCAAAGGTGAATGAGTTTAAATGATTGGGATCAACATTTCAGAGTAATGATGACTGTGGAGGACAGGTGAAGAAGAGAGTACAGGCAAGATGGAGAGGGTGGAGAAGAGGGTCAGTACTGATTTGTGACAGACGAGTACCAGTAAAAGTGAAAGGGAAGTTCTACAAGAGGGTAATGAGACCAGCTATGTTATATGGGTTGGAGGCAGACAAAAGTCAGAGCTGGACATGGCAGAGTTACAGACATTAGGATTTGCACTGGTTTTGACGAGGGTGGACAGGATTAGCAATGTGTATATGACAGGGTCAGCCCATGTTGGATGGTTTTCAGACAAAGCCAGAAAGGCAAAATTACATTGGTTTGGACATGTGCTGCAGAGGGATGCTGAGTATATTGGGAAAAGGATGGTAAAGATGAAGCTGCCAGGTAACATGAAAAGAGGAAGGCCTCAGATAAAGTTTCAGGATGTGGTGAGAGAAGACATGAAGGTGGGTGGTGTGACAGAGCAGGATGCAGAGGACAAGCAGAAATGGCAGCAGATGATCCACTGTGGTGACCCCTAACGGGAACAGCCAGAAGAAAAAGGAGATGTAATATCAATCTTCACAGAATTGCCAATGATTTGCCAGACATAACACAACTGTATGAGTAAATGACTACAAATACGAAGCAGACATATGGTCAGTGTGCATAACATTGGACAGTTTAATGGTATGAGCTCAGTATATCACATGCAGTTCAACACACATATGTGCAACAGTACTTTACTATGCAAATACCATGCATAGGTCTCTCACATTTCTGAGACAACCAAGTATATCATACTTGTATTCACAAGTAAGATATGGGTATGTATGACATCCCAGTAGCTGGCCTAGCATTGTCACAGTCAGTATTGTTCAACACACACTGCAGTAGCAGTCATATGTGAGCCATCCTTTCCTGGGGTGAATCAGGAGCGTTACCTATGATCTATGCCACTGCAGACAGACCCGGATGCTATGGCCATAGGTTCTGATTGGCAATATATCAGTTCAGCAAGTCTTGTTGAGACATATATGTTACAGTTCCTGTTTCGTATTCTTACACACCCCCTACTGCAGTCCATTACATGCTTACATGTTTGACATACCTGTTTGTCTTATTCAAGTGGAGGTGGTTATGTCCTGCTTGTTTTTTCTTTTTCTTTTCACTGTTTCTCTTTCTTCCTCTCTCTCTCTCTCAAGGATGTAGGGTGTACATCTGTTTTGCATAGGCAACAGCTTGCCTTTTGTAGGTAATGCTCATGAGCAGCTGATGGCCTGTACACCAATTGGTGTCCCACACTTGCTAATTGCATGCAGGACAGCTGTGTTGTTATTCATATAGCCAATGGCATGGCAACACACTCCTATCATTGACTACGTAATTTGAGCATTGGCCCGTTTCCTTGCCATTGAGGTGTGTGAGCAACAGCATCACAGAGGGTATTAGGAAATATCTCTTACAACCAAAACTGTGGAGACAGGCCAGCAAAATGGGGGGAGAATGTCCCAGACATAGAGACAGAATACAAGAATTGCTGTTATACATTTGGATTAATGCTAGTCTAACAGGGTTTGTGTGGTCATGGAGTTTCTGTGTGATTTTATCTCTGACAGTGTTATGTGTTTGACATAATTCTCATCTGTAAGGCTATCCATATAATGGCCAGAATTTGGACTCCTATGTTTGGTGTGTTCCTCAGGCATTTTTTGCCTTTGGAAAATCAGTAGCATACTCTGGGGATTGCAGTCAGTAACTGCTAACCCTCCATTTGTGTTTCTGACCTCACATCCCTCAGAAAAGATATGTTACAACTAACCCTGTTACAACAGCAACATTCAGTTTATAACAGCAATATTTCAAACATGCCCCTGTTTTTAGGCATCTGTCCCACAATTATGTCAGGTTTTATCAAGATGTCACGCAGTAAGAGGTTGATAGGTATGGTATATGATTATTTAGTGCCTACATTCCTGACATCATCCCGGTGATGTATCAGACTGCCAGACATGTTATGTGGAAGAGGCCTTATATATGAGGTGAAAGCCTGGACATTCTGTGAGACTCTGTACAGCTGAGAGGTCTGTGTATTTCTGGCAATTGTTGACAGATTGTCAGGACTGTGTAGAAGTATATTGTGTCAATGTTATTGGGCCTGTTTAGGGAGGGGTGTGGATGTAGGTGTTATGGCTTCTTTTCTATCTGCCTGTGCATGCTGCTCCTGTTTCTGGTGACCTATAGGCTGTATAAGTTTATAGGGGCAGACTGCCCCATACCATGGTCAGGCATCACAGTACACTGTGAATTGGGCCAGTATATGTGGGGGTAGTGTGTGAGTGGCAAACATGTTGAGATGCTTTTGTTCATACAGTCCTTATACTGTACTGTACCTTTGGCTTACAGTATGTCACTGTGACTGTGGTTGACTTGGTTGTGGGTATGCACTTTCACACTGATATTGATTTACCAGTATGTCACTGTGACTGTGGTTGAATTGGTTATGGGTATGCACTTTCACACTGGTATCTGTTTTCAGTGCTGTGACATCCCTGTAGTGCCTAATATATTTGCCAATACATGTGTAATTCCCCCTAGCAGATTTGGGTTAGTGTTGTGTCAGTCTGACTGTAGTTTGGACAGTGCTTGGTGACATGCTTAGCAGCTGAGTGCAGTTTCCCTAATGTGATGTTATGTCCAGATATTTGTAGGACATACTGTTGCCTGTCTTCCATAAGTGTTGTGTATTTCTGACACATCAATGGGCTGATGTGAGAATTTCAGTCACTAACTAGTGGGAAGTAATTGAGTGTTGGACTTGTGCTATTTCAATCAATATACATTAGGACAGACATGAGGGTGTTACTGCAGCAACTGTGTCAGCTTATCGACTCCAGTATTTCAGATATGTCCCTATTTCCATGGCTTTCTCCCCCCACTTTGTCAGGCCTGGCCCAGGTTTGTTGCACTAAGGGGTTATGAGCCTAGTTCTGGACTGTCTGGATTGTTGCAGTATGTCCAGATTTATTGCTTATATTTCTGGTTTGTCTCACAGATGCATTATTTTCATATCCCTGGAAAATCGCTGTGATGATCTGAGGATTTCTGACAGTAAATGATGACATAGATTTCAGTTTCAGAACTCACATCCTTCAGAACATGTATGCTGAAACAATACCTGGTCACTCTGGCAACATTCTACATTTATAAGAGTGATATTTAAAATATGTGCCTAGTTTTGTCCCATTGTCTTCCCATTTGGACAGCCTTGGGCCAGATTTCTTGCTAACCATTGCTCACAGTTCATTCTCATAATATCCCACACTAATAACTTAATTTAGTAAATGTATATGATTTCCATTACATGACATGGCTGTATGTGCTTCCATTACAGTAGCAAGGGGTGTAACTATACTGTATGGGACACATATACATGGATGGTTTCACATCTTATATGCACTCACACTTCCATTTTACACCAGCTACACTACCCAGGGTGACAAAAATAATTTACCACATATTTTAATATGAACATAGTACTTTTAACACTGCTTTCCCATGTAAAACTGGATTGCCTGCTATAGTACTCAAACCATGTATGCCTGCAACTAAAGCTGAGACTTTGACCACTACACTATCTTGGTGTAGGATTTGAATTGTATATTTGTATTTATCACCTATTTGATATTAATATTATATTACAATATTAAATGGAGAGTATTGAGTTTTCGGCCATGTCTTTGAGGACTGCTGTCATGACATAATGGCATACATTTCAGTTTCAATCTTGTATCCTTCTGAACATTAATGCTAATGCATAACCTGTTTTCTATCATCATTCTGTCTGTCCTCTGTGCAGATGGGATGACACTGGTGCTCAGGCTGTGGTTGACTACACTGCAGAATGGGCCTGAGAGCCCATGCCTGTGTTCATGTTGGATGAACATGAAAGAGCCAGGAAAGATATCAGAGCTATGGAGACCTCTATTTGTTGCCTTTGAAAGGGCATTACAGACCTGATTCCTGATCATGAGGGGAAGGGAGGGGGCAGGTGCTGTACATGCACATGTGTACCTATGGGGGGACAGGGGGGTGATGCTTACACTTCACCTGTTTGCAGCCATTAGCCTATATCCATGGCATATGTGTATATGGTGTTATTGACAACCACTACAGAGCAGATTTGTGTGTTGCCTCTGGAATTGCAGACACATGTCTGGAGGGTCTAGTGATTGGCCTTGGTGGATGTCTCCAGTTTGCTATCAAATACAGCCTTAGGGTACATCACCTATGACCTTATTTGCTTGTGCAGAACAAGGTGACATGGCTTTCAATGAGGTACCTGTTCCTTTTTGGCCCATCCTCAATTATTTCCACCTATGATGGTAATTATGTATTGCTGCTGTTCATCACAGGCATTCAGCCTACCTTGAGGGGGTTGATGTTGTCCTGTCCAGTATTGCTGAGGCCATAAAGTTATGTAGGTGCCCACATAGTATTGTGGTGTGGGCGTGGACACTGCTGCTATTTCCAACATATGGGATGCCCTTCATGTGGGCCTTGTCCATTTTCCTTGCCTGTGTGTGGGACATTACGGAAGTGTGGGGGCTTCAGCTTCACAGACAGTAGGTGGAAATAACTCACAAGATAGGACATGTGCGGAGATCCCAACAACATGGGGGACAAAGCTCTAGAACTGGGTACAGATTGTATGTCATTAGTGCTGTTATACATATGGTGGGTTGCAAGATTGACAGGGTTCGTCTCGACATGCATTTACTGGGTGACTTGACATCTGACAATGATATGCCTCTGACATACCTCTCAACTGGCATATTGTCCACAGACTGGCCAGATATTTGCCTGCTATGTTTGGTCTGTTCCTTGAACAACGTCTATTTTTGTGGGGTTGGTAGGATAATGTGAGGATTGTAGTCACTAACTGTTGACATCCATTGATGTTCCAGATATAATATCCTTCAGGGATGTTATGTTACAACAACACATGTAACACCAGCTACTGTTTCAGTTTATAACACCATTATGTGTGATATGTCTCTCTTTCCAGCCCCCTGTCCCACAAGTACAGCATGCATTGTCCAGATGTCCTGCACTACGAGGTGCAGATGTATGGTATATCATTAATTACCAACTGCACTCCAGTCATCCCAATGACCTGGCAGACTCCTGGCCATTGTATGCAGCAGTGGCCAGGACTGTGGTTCCACACCCTGGTAATTATGTGGAAATATGTACATATGACAGTTATGTATGTCTGGCCATTGTGAGAAGACTGCAAATATTGTATAGCAGTGTTGTAGATGTTTTTTGGGCTGGGTAGGGAGGGTAGCAGATGTGAGTGCCATACATCCTTTTCATATCTGACTCTACATGCTGCTACATCTGCTGGTGGTCTATCAGGTCTGTATGCTTGTAGGGGCTGACTGTGAAATGTCCTATAACACCTCAGGATTCCCAGTACACTATAAACTGGGCCAGTATATGTCAGTGTAGTGTGTGACTGGAAATCAGGATATGTTTATTTAGCCAGTCATTCTACTCTACAGTTCATTTTGGGTACTGGTATGTTGCTGTGACTGTGGTGCAAATGTTTTTGGGTGGACATTTTTGCACCATTCTCTGTTTTTCACTACAGTTCCATCCCTGTAGTGCATGCTATATTTGAATATGCATGGGTAATTGCCCACAGGTGATGTGGGGGAGTGTCATGTTGGTCTTACTGTGCTTCATAAGGTGCTGAGTGACATTTTTGACAGCTGTCATGGTATTTCCATTCTGTTACATCACTGCAGTCATACCTCTACACTGTCCAGAGGCCTAGACACACTCCAGATGCATGGCTCATATGTTTTGCCTGTTCCCCAGGCAGTTGTTGTCCTTGGCTAATTAGTAGGATACTCTGGAGAATGCAGTTAGTAAATGCTAACATACATTGGTGTTACTGAATTCATTTCCCTCAGAAAAGATATGTTGCAGCAAAGCTGGTAACACCAACAACTGTCTACATTTATTTCTAACAACAATATGTCCAATAAACCACTGTGTTTGGGCCTCTGTCCCTCAATTATGTCAGGCTTTGTCCAGATGTCATGCAGTAAGAGGTTGATAGGTATGGTCTATCATTATTTAATGCTGTCATTCCTGATATCATCCCAGGGATATTGTGGAATCCCACACATGTTGAGGGGTAGGGGCCATAAATATGAGGGCAAAGGCTGGACAACATGTGGAACTCTGTACAGTCAAGATGTCAGTGTATAGAGAATGCTCTTAGATGCCATTGTAACAAATTTTATGTGGAGGAAAGAAGTGTTTTAAAATTAGGTTGTTAGAGCATGTGAGAGATATTACTAATAAGAAAGAAGATGGCTCTATAGCTGTACATTTTAATAAATCTCACCATGGAGACAGTAGTGGGTTACAAGGTACTGTTTTGTAAAATTTCTGTTTCTCAGTTTGATTGAACAGTTATAAAAGAACAATTGTTATGTAAAGAATCAATTTAAATTTTTAAATTTGATACTTTATCCCCTAGGGTTTAAATGAGGAGTGTAATTGGAGGGTGTGTATTTAAATATGTAATTAAGTGTTAATTGCTTCTTGTGTTTAAGGCAAGTATTTTTTGTAATGTTTTACTACTTGAATACTTTGGCCGAGACATCAGAGTTTATTAAATTTCTGTGAATTACTGGCAGGTTGTTTTTCTGTTTACTATCTTCAGTCATTTTAGTTGTTTTGCTAAGAGGTCAGTGTACATCTGGCCATTGTTTATGGTCTATCAAGATTTTGTAGCAGCATACTGTTTACTTATTAGTTCATAGGTTCATAGGTAGGTACTAGGCTATTGGCCCAAGGGCCTACATAAGCCTAGCCAACAACGTTTCCTGGCTTACGCCACCCAAGAAAGTTATTTTCCTGTGCCACTGTCGAGCTGAGACACAGAAGTGATCCCCGGGGTGTATTTCCTATTTCCCATCCACTCATCAAGATTTTTCTTGAAGAGTGCTAATGAAGAACTTTGCTTGACATAGATGGGTAGCCTGTTCCAGAGTATGGGAAGACTCTGGGATATGAATCTATCCCTCCAGCATGTCCTGTTTATTGTGGTGACAAGGTTTAGGTCCCTAGAGCATGTAGCTCGGAGGGATTGGGATTTCTTTAGATGTAGCATGTCCAACAGCTGTGGGTTTGACATAGCTTTATATGTTAGGCAGAGATCACCTCTGAGTAGGCGATATGCTACGGAGTAAAGCTGGAGTTTTTTGAGGCGGTCAGTGTAGGGTATTTGTTTAAGTCCAGTAATCCTCTTTGTGAGGTACTTCTGTGGCCTTTCCAGCTGCTACAGATGTCTTGTGAGGTACATTCCAAAAGGGGTGTTGTACTCTATAGTGGGTCTAATGAGTGTCGAGTAGAGAGGAATGATTACCTCTTTTTTCCTGGATGAGAACCCTTTTATGATGAGGTGTGCCACATAGAAGGACTTCCTGACTACTGTGGCGATGTGACTATCAAAGGAGAGACTACTGTCAATCTGGGTCCCAAGGTCTCTTATCACGCATTCAGTGTTAAGTAGATTGCTGCCTATGTGGTAGTTCATGGGTACAGAGTTTTTACCAAAGGGGATGACACTGCACTTTTTGGTATTGAGCTTGAGGCCATGGATTTGCTACCAGGCATCTGTCTCAGAAAGGCCCTTCTGTAGGATGTTCACATCATTTGGGGACTTGACTATGGCTCCTAGTTTGCAGTCATCTGCGAACTTAGTTAGCCAGAGGCCTTCTGTGTTAGCCTGTACTTCAGAGAAGTAGATACCAAACAGGAGCGGTCCCAGAACGGAACCCTGTGGTACTCCACTTGTCACTGGTTTGAGGTCAGATTTGGAGTCTGCAACTTTTACAGTGTGGGTTCTGTCAGTCAGCCAGTTGGCAACCCATCTTGTGACGTAGGGAGTTATGCCTAGTTTATTGAGTTTAGCTATAATTCCAGAATGGGGGATGGTGTCGAAAGCCTTGGCGAGGTCAAGATAGGCTGTGTGAACCACCTTACCCTCATCTATGGCTTTGGTGACTGCCTCAAAGAAGTCAAGCAGGTTCAGGAGGCATGATCTGCCTTTCACAAACCCGAACTGGGTGGGATCCAGAGTTTGGAGGTTACCAATGTCTTTGTTTATGAGTTCCATGATGATACATTCCATGGCTTTGCAGACCAGGCTCATCAGGCTAATAGGTCTATAGTTCCCGGGATCAGTGGTGGCTCCCCCTTTGTGGAGTGGGATAACTGCTGCTGTGCACCATTCAGTGGGCACAAAGCCTGATGCGAGGCTATTATTGAACATGGTGCTTAAGTGGGGAGCCAGTTCATTCTGAAGTTCGTGTAAAACGCGACCTGGGATGTTGTCCGGTCCCATGGATGCTGTGTTTTTGGCTTTAGAGAGTGCAGCTTTCACCTGTGTAGTTGTGATTACAGGGACTCTGCATTCTTTCTGTGTAGATATGGGCCCTTTAGGGGGTGAGGGGGGTAAAGTTAGCACTTTACCTATCTGCCAGGATGTTGGCAATATAAGTTGGTTCTGTAATTTTCATGCCTTTGTGCTGTAACTCAGAGCAGATCTGGGTGTTGCCATTGAGATTCTTGACATAGCTATAGAATGCTTTGTGGTTGTCCTTGGAATTAGTGGTGATTTTATTTTTGTAGCTAGCTATGGAGGATCTTATAAGGAATCTCAGCTTCTTACTGAGGCTGACCAGGGAGCTCCTCCACTCATGGGATTTTACTCTCTTTTGCAACAGTTTCTTCCTTCTGTTGTACAGTTTGTTTATGGCAATAGGCCACCAGATTGGCTTCCTTTTTTTGGAGGATAGCGTCTTGGTTCTGTTTGG